>NW_027286514.1:13885609-14015609 GCF_022747635.1 Hetaerina americana
AAGTTTTACGTTTAAAGGAATTTGGTGTGCTCTCTTAAATGCTTCATAAATCTCGATTTTTGCAGGAAGTGAGGGAATTACCGTTGAAAATAGATAACGTCGTTCTATTAAAACAACACGAATCGACAATTTTTTATCGTGACGTAAATATCACGTGCTTTTGGACCTTTTCTGCATTTAAAGCATTGTAGAAATTTCAATGTCTCAGAAATGTAACTTTGAAATATTAGCAAGGGACACCATATTTATTTGAAGTATCTTACTTTTTATCAGGCAAAAAAAAGAGAAAAGATGTGTAACATCCTAAAATGAAAACATAAAAACACAATCGAACTAGGGCTGCTCATATAACTTCAAACGAAAAAAACACAAAAATAGGGCTCTATACGAATAGTGATCGAGAAAAGCGCCAGGATAGGTCCAGGTTGAAAATTATATGGATATTGACGTGTGCCAGGAGCGTTAGCACATATAAATTGGTCATTTATATAAAAAAGGTCAGAATGAAGTGACTTCGACAATATCGGAGCAAAATGGATTTCCGATTGTCATTAATTCAAAGAATGGGATATTCGGGACAGAGGAAATGAAGGTATTAAAAAGAACTACGCTTCGATGAACGCGCGGTTAACCGAACTTCATTCGGGATTGTCGTGACATTTTTAAACCCATACGCTTTCATTGAAAACAAGTACAGGATTGTAAATACGCTGACATATGCATTAATGATTACTATAGTTTTTAATAAATCTTACTGCTCCCAAGGCAAAGGAAGAATCTTCTCCATGATTTCCCAATTTTGTTTCGAAAAGTATCCGTCCCACGAGTTTAATATTAAAACTATAGCACTGAAAACACACTCAAAATATTAAAATTACAAATTTTTATATAAATACATGAATAATAAAACTATAATTTTAAATGTTCTCGGGAAATTTTAACATAAATAACCACATATTTAATACTAAATATGCTTATTCATTATTCTCGAATCGATAACATTGATTATCATTGTGCTTATATACGCTTGAAATCCATTGCATAGATGAAAATATATCATAAATAGGCATGATAGTATCTGAAAGGGAATATTTAAAATGATCTGCAGAATGTGAAAAATGTTCAGAAATCCTAGACGTTTTCCTTAATGTATCCTGAGGCCGTTTCTCAGAAGTAAAAGTCACGAGTTCAATTATCATAAAAACTATTTTGAATAATGTGAACCACTTAAACCGAGAAAAGCAGATATGATAAGTACTGTGACAGATAATTTACCTTTACATAGCTCTTGTTAAACTAAGGACAAGTCGATCTTGGTTTAGTAAAAAATTTATTTTATTTTATCAATCCTTTCAGAATTTACCACGAAAAACGGAAATTTTGTTTCTACTTATAATATTTAACAATTGAGGAACTATTTAATGCAAATAAAAGTATTTTGTATAAAAATATATTTAGTTTCTTTAAAAGATATATACAAGTTACTTTACTTAGTCGTAATTGGAACAGAGATTATCTTTCCAACATATTATTATCTTCTCATTTTTTCAGTCGGCATGGGTATAAAATTATAGAAATAGTCCCTCGATAAATGCTATATTTTGCATTTTTTTCGAATTCATTTCATAGAAGTTGAACATTTTAATTCTTCATATTGAATGCTTAAGACACACTAGATATTTGATCAAGGATAAATGTAAAATTTGCATTTTACCCAGGATATTATTATCCCCATCGTCTCACCCTGCGACTCGAGAATCAGAATTAGTCACCTTAAAAAAATCTCATTAAATGAAAGTCAGGTCAGCGTATCCCTGAGTCATTCGGCACAGTCTTGTGAAATTTCTCATAATCAGCGATTCTTTAGGACAGCAAGGAGGCGACCGTGATAGAGTTCCGCAAACAAACACCCAGGCTATATATTTGTCGGAGCTTCGTTTGTTTAGCGGAGACTTGGGAGCGGGCCTGGGGTTTATTTTTACGATGGTCCCCGCTCCACTTTTTGGCAGGACTAAATTTCATTTCAACTTCCCCCGTGGCCTCAAAAGAACTAGAATTAGAAAGTACTATGCCACGGTACTTTATGGCGCACCAGAGGCACTGTGTGGGAATACTTGTGTTTCCCTCGGCTGTCGTTGTTCACTGTCACGCTGGGGAGATATGGAGGAGTGCTAAAAATACACGGACGTTTTCTATGTGTCACTATCATATTACCTTGGTATGGTTCTTTTCCTAAATCCACTCGTTTCTGAGCGCACCTAGATTTGAAAGTTAATCCAATACCAAACTTCGGAATGATATAAATTAATTTAATTATTTCAAATAAACACTAACTGCTTTGAATGAAATTGCGTTATGAGCATTCTATCGATGATGAATTTCAGTAGACCCATCAAAAACTACATGTTTGAAATTGAATTAAGCCATTTTTAATTAAATTTACTATATTCGAAGTTAAAATTAATGAAGAATAAGAGCACCGTTTACTCCTACGTGTACCTATTATCAGTGCGAATGTGATTATCTGAATCTTAAAATCTTTTTCTTTAACAAACATGTACTCGTTGACAGATAGTATAAACAATTTTCCCTTTAACTCCTTGGACGAGCGCGTTTACATATAATAATAGTCTAACTTTCATTATTAAAAGATCAATTATTTGGTGGCCATCTTTGAGTGTGGAAAACTCGAGTTAGGAATTCTGAGAATAAGAAATAGATTGAAAAGCAAGTAAATCCTTTTTACAAGTTGGCCGTATAATATTGAGTCCCTCGAGTGCTGCATACAACCACATATGAATAATTTGAGACAATTCTGCACAGCTGTATCGAGTAAAAATTTCATGCAAACAACCATGCTTGTTTTTTTTATACATTTTTCATTTGACAGGGCTATGGAGAATTGTCTCTAATTATTTACTGCTACGTCGGATGTAGTTGCTTTATCTTTTCCAACCTTGAGCATGATTTTTTAATTTTTTTAATAATGTGAATTAGATAACTAAAAGTGACGCATTTTGAACGATGAGTAATGTTACCGCTGAGTTGGCTATTTCTTGTAAACTGCGGTATTGGAATTTGATTTCAAATGAGGATAAAAAAGTGTGATGGATAAAACGAGGTCGGACGGACGAATCAAATTTTATTTTGTAATTTGAAGACCTTGTGGAAGTTTTCTGCTTGATCACAAAAAACCAGGCGTATGAAGCCATAAGTTCTTCTGCGCTAGCCGTCATGAAGAAGAAGTATAAAAAGTGTCAAAAGGTGAAAAAAATTGAATTTGTGCGAACTGGAAAAAATTTTGATCTGAAAACCTCATAAGGGAGAAAGAGGAGGAGAGAAAGAACAATGAAGATTAGACTGAGGTTACGAGTACAGCAACATGTGATTCTATCCAGAAGGCAAAATTTCCATTTTTTTCTCAAGCGTTAGTATACATTGCGGCAAATGATCATTTTATAAAATACAAAGATAGCTCACGATTCAGCAATTACCGTATATTTAGTCATTTTTAAGAACTAGATTTATTTATTTTCTCTGGCAACAAAGATTAAATTTCTTACGACTAAATATTTCCCTCCGTATGCAACCGTTTCAAAATCTTTGCTAACATTACTTGGTTGTCTACCGTCGAAGGTTTGTTTCAAATAGACAAAGATGAAATACCGCTAGATTTCTTAACCTCACCTAACACCACACACTTAAAACTATTTTTCAAATCCGTATATTTTCTATTTTACCAGCATGTTTTTCTTTTTCCTCTCATTTTCCTTGCTTGTCTGCCTTTCTCCATTCTATCACCTCATCGCCAATCAAAAAGCTTTGCATCCACCATTCCTGCCCCCATGGTATTTATTCAAATCATAGCCGCTCCTTCTTCACCGTGTCTTACGTCTCCTGGCTTGTTCTCCTTTCCATCCATTTTACCTTTTCCATTATTCTCCACACCCCATCTCAGTATCCTCCAACTGATACTTATCTCAGTATCCTCCAATTTACATATTGCTTCAACGACCCAGGCCTCTTCTTAACATCCTTACTCAACGTTTCAGTCATTAAATAAATCTTCCTGTATAAGCATCTTTATCGAACTCAATTCTAATCCCTTTGGCTATCTTGGTTCCTTCACTCTCAAGCTTCAAAGAAAACACTTAAGATATATTTCGCATGCTAGACTTAATAGCCTTTTATTTTTAACGTTTAATCTAGCTTTTTTTCTCTGTTTTCTTTATACTGATTCTTAACCCATTCCTTCACAATAAATGTTCAATGCGCTCAGAAATGATTGTAATTCATTGGCTGACTGGATAACTAAAATCCAATCTCTATGCATTTCCCACAGACTTTCCCAAGTCACTTACTCATCCGTTTTGTCATAACTTAAATGTTTGACCAGTTACATGAATATTAATATACTTATCTCAAATTTTTTTTTTGGTTTTATATTTTGATTTAATTTACTATCTAACTCAAGTACTAAGTAACTTCCATTGGCTCATACATCTTTTTGCAATAATTTTAATGAATTGATCCACAATTCGCGCGATTTTCTTCTCAAATAGGATTATAAAACTTTAAAATATTTACAAAATTTTAGTTTATGACCTCGCATAAAATCAAAAGAATGAGTTTATTTCTCGTAAATTATATCCTAAATGATATTAATCCATATCTTCCTGGCAATACAAGATGACGTCTATCAATTGGATAAGATGGAAAAGTTTCCCCGAGAAGCCATAAACATTTAATAGCTACACAGGTACATCCCTCAGATTCAGCGAAGCATAAAATTGCTAAATTCATCTGGATATCTATTTAGAAGTGCAGATATGTCAACTAATATACCGCCAAAGCCGTCAAATTACATGAACTATTACTCACTACATGAAAATGTACGTATTTTAAGTGCCAAATTTGAATTGAAAATTATATCTTAATGACCTTTAATTGTATTTAATATTTTGATCAACACATCAAAGTTACAATTTCTTGTAATGGATACCCAACTGACAACTAAATATTTTCATTAATTGCATTATTTCTTCATACGAGGGTCATCCGGAAAGTAGTACCCGTTCGTGAAATAAAGACACAAAAGTAAATATTGACAAACATAAAAAATTTTATTTGAAAGAGGATACTTTAAACTACTTCTCAACATAATCTCCAAGCAAATTAAGGCATTTGTCATAACGTGTGACAAGTTTCTGTATTCCTGCTGCATAGTCCTTCGCCGCCAGCTCATTGAGATACGCGAGGGACCCATCTTGCACAATTTTTTGCATAATGCAGATGGTGTTTAACAATTTCATGAACAATTGTTCGAGAAACATTGGGAAAATGCTCACAGATGTCATCAATTGTGACGCGCCGATCGTTCCTCACGAATTCGTCAACTGAGCTCACCAGTTGGTCTGTAATGACAGACGGTCTCTCCGAACGCTCATCGTCGTGTGTGTTCCCCCTCCCCATGTTGAAGTTGCGACACCACCGCCGAACAGACGACTCGTCCATTACATTGTCTCCATACACCTCCTTTAATTGGCGATGAATATCACATGGGCGAACGTTTCTTGCATTGAGGAATTTAATCACTGCCCTCACTTCACAACTGGCGGCGTTCTCAATTTTTTTAAACATTGTAAACAATCACAGAAACAACACAGGCAATGCTAGCGTCACGCAACTTGGCTCAGAGAAGGCAGACAAGCCACTGAAGCTATCTGACCTCGTCCAGCGGCTACTCGCGTCGTCAGCACTTCATGCGGCACGAACGGGTACTACTTTCCGGATTACCCTCGTAGACAGTGAAAAAAATGTGGCAGTTTTTTCGGAGACATCCAAGAAATTAGAATTATGCATATGTAGGCATGAATGTATGTATATATATATATGTATATATATGCTTTCATTATTAGCGCATCTAGTTTGCCTACGGAGATACACGGATTTCTATTAAAGCAATCGCAATAAATTTGAATACCCTTTGAAACAAGGGTATTTACGTAACACTGGTAGAGAGATCCTACACTAACTGAGGCCCCAGGAGTACTGGTTAATTTAAACGGCTTGGACTTCTGAAGCAATAAAAAATCCAAAACTCAACAATTCTATATATTTTACAGGGTTAATTTTAAATGTTAGTACTCTATTAAAGATTTAAAAGTGTATTTCAAATATACTTTTTGTTTTGAAATATAGATTCATTTTTTGAAGAAAAATATGAAACCTTACTGGGAACCTTTTTGCAACGCATACCAGAGTCATCCAGGATATCGAACAAAATTGGAATTAATTTAAGAATTACTTTGCAATTAGGCAAATGTTCTGGTGGCAACGGTACGGTCAAGTTTGGTCAATGATCACTCTTACAACGAAAAGTATATACACACACGCACTAGCAAAACAATTATAAGACAAAATATTGTTACATACAATGACACTTACACATCACATACAAACAAACTTCCACATCACATGCAAACAAACTTCCACATCACCTACAAACATTATTTTAATAACTACAATGAAGTTTATCACCCAGTGGCTGCTTTACATTTACTCTTAAAACTCCTAAAATTGGATGGAAAGGGCTCAAACAAACCTATAGGCAGCTTACGAATACAGCTTGAGAAAATAAACGAATGATATTTGAGTAATCTCAGTGTGAACCCTGCTCCTCCGGTACAGCTTACGTAAAGGAATTTATCACTTAAAAACTTAAAACTTACAATTACACCATGAATTTGTTTAACAACAAAACGAGCCCTCATACAACAAATTTATACGTGACCTGCTAAACCAAGGCGGGAGAGGGGAAGAAAAGTTCGCACTAAAAGTAGCATGCTTTTAAAACGATAAGCCAAATGCCACGAGACAGGGTCTGTTTTGGTAAATCCCTTGACCGTGGGTTTGGAAAAACATTTATCTCAGCGATATTTCCGCCTAGGAAGAACAAGACTCTTCCTCATCTGTCTGACAACTGCTCCACTTGTACTCTGTCTCGGCTTTTCTAAGCTTTTTTTGCAAATCGCTACTAGTTCCCCTCCACTGGTGCATTTCTATTGATTTTATTCTCCACGAGAGGAAAGATGGCAATTGGTTTGGGGAAATTAACTTAAACTGAGTTATAGAGAAGTCTTTTTTTTCACTTTAAGTGGGCGAGCAATTTGCCTGAGAAGTTATGGCGTTGGAAAACGCGAGGGCTGTTGGCACGCTGTCATATGTATTAATGGAAAATTATCTTTTAAGTGATGCTTCCAGAGAGAAATGTTGTTTCTTCCCTTTAATGGACTACTTCTCCTTGTGTTTCTTTATTTTTAATAATAAAATAATGAATACCATTTCTATTCAAGGTTATATTTTTAAGATGCAACATGCTTGATTTCGTGATTAGAGATACAAAAACTGGCCAAAGATATGCAATCAAAGCGTTCCTCTAGGATCTTATAGTGTGAAGCCCTTAAATTAATAAAATAAATTAATATCACCATTATTATTAATAGCACCAAATCGTTCACCAAATTGACATGGTGGGGTATGTCGAAGTGGAAGGCCACTCAGTTCGCGAATCTTCATCTGTCGAGGTTCTGACCGATTTAAGACGACTATACCAATCAAAACACCGGTTTCTACTCACAAATTCATTAACAAAAGCATGCTGAATAATTCCAAATGTCTCTGTAGCACTTTTTTCAAGTATGAAACAAAATTTAACGCACACACGCTGCTCCTTTAGCTCTCTCATTGCTTCCCAAGCACACGGCGATGAGTAGGTTAAGACACGTACCCCTGCTGCTGCGTAACGACTCGACGTAAACAAACGCAACACCTCTCGTTTGCGTCGTTTTATGTGTCACTAGATGGCGCACTGTGTTTCGTTTCGATCCGTTGAACGGTTTGCATATAATACAATCAGTCCAATGTTTTTTTGATCATCCCTTGTATACACAGTACATATATATGCACTCACATATAGGCATTTATATATGCAGATATATACACAATTGTAACAATTTCACACAAGAGCTATTTATATACTCAGTATTTACACAATAAATCAACGACTTCAGGTGTAGTCCACCGTAATGGTGTAATACATTAGGCAGGCAGCTGGTGATTGAAAATGACAGATTGATCTTGATGGATAAAAAGCAATAGGTAATGTGACTGGGTAAAAAAAGTCATAACCTTTAGACAAAGAATCCGAAGGACTGAACGTCACAGTAACGGTCAGAGACAAGGTATCAGTCATACCACCATGAAATGAAAAAAACCGGAGGAAGAGGAATGACTAAACTTAAAAAAAATGTTAAGCAAAATGCAAAGTGTAAAAATAAATCGCTGGCTTCCCTTTGTTTATAAATTTAATCATCCCTACTCGACTATAAATAATACATTCTAAGTCAAACCGTAGTAAATGTTAAAAAATATGAAGAGGTAGGACTCAATTATAAACTGAAACACTGCAAGGCTAATTTATAACAATACCTCTTCAACAATATCTTCTATCATTCATAGAGCCAGGTCATATACCATAAGGGTCATTTACCATTAGGAAGATATCTTTATATGATGATATATAAGAGCCATTGCCATGGATGAATAAGGTGAAAAACTTACCAGGTACTCATTCAAAAAAGAGCGTCATTTAAAAGCTTTACGACCGTAAGTAATGTACACTAAATACATACTAAAGTACACTAAATACAACACTAAGTAAAATAAATAAATGATACAGGACAGTCTAAGTTACCTTCCTGACCTAGGGCGATATTCATGCTTTATGGGAAGCTAACGAATGAATACTATACATTTAATCCCTCGTAAAAATGGACAAGAGAATTTAAATTAGCGATAATTATATATGAGATAAAGCTTCTTTAATTTTGCTACTCGATGTGGAATTTGGAGTTCATTAATTCAACGGTATAGCTTTAAATATTATCACATGAGCGCATCGCATTCATCAAGGATTTTTGTTTGACTATATATTTGAATTTATTTTCCTTCGTTAAAACCTAATAAAGGCTTGTAATGGGTATCATAGACATTTCCTCTCAATATTGTATTAGGATTTATCTAATACTCATAAAATCTTTATAATGAAGAAAAATAAAAAATAAATAATTATCGATAAATCGCATGTATTAAGATGGCGGTGATATTGAAATGCTAGAAGGAAAGAGTATTTCTCCAATTTTGATTTTAAAAAGCGCGAAGAATATCGGAAGAACCCTATTCTATTATTATGCAATACTTAAAATATCCTTTCTTTCCTAACTGACTTGGTAAACCTCACATAATTTCTAGCATACAAGTAAATATAGGGTACGGAATATTATGGAATATTACCTACGGAATTTTGTCGATGAATGGCTCAATTTCTTGTCTCTGTTTTTAGAAGCAAATGAAAATGGCAAATTTATATATATTTTGCGAAAAAATATTTCCTCAGCAAATTTTGTCATTATTTTTCTCGAAATATTTGTCTTCACTGGCGTCGTATATGTGCCGTTTTTGACGACACTTATGGGACGTGGTATGTTCACACGACGGGGCAATTGGCTGTCACAGAACGGTGGTGAAAAATGCTTGCAATATTTCAAGGGGAATATTCTTCCAGCAGTAGACCCTGAAAAACGGGTGGAGAATCTGTCCGCAGCTTCAATTTACTTAACCCAGAAAGAAATGGGGCCCTCAAGGGATACAATTTTCTCCAAAAGGATGTTTCTTCCTTTTTAAATAAGACTTCAATGAATTTATTCCTTACATATTTACAGTGGTCAGAACATATTCTACGCCATGATACTCTCGGGTGGCTTACCTACTTCAAACGATTCCCTCAGGATGACGAAGGCTACGAGTCTCACACCTCTCAATCTCTAAGTGAAACAGGCAATGAAATGGTAACCTAAAAATACCACCTGGAATTATTGAAAATAGATATATCTTGCGATGGGAATAGACATGACGTTCCTTATTTCGTTATATGATGATTATTTACAGCATTCTAATATTTGTAGGGATAGATAGGGATAATTTTGAGGAACGGAATGGTGCATTGTTTTAATTGCACAACAGTAACCAATGCCAACGAGTTGAGTTACAGATATAACATAATACAGTTCTAAGGAAATTATCAATCCTGAACCACTAGTGGGAATGCAGACAGAATTACCATCAGGAAATAAATATAACCTTCAGATTAGATAACCCGCTTTACAAAATGTACTAGAAATTGCATAGCTTCACGGCGCTATAGACTCTGTTAGATGGGAGCCATTCGCGTGCTGAGGACGGTGAATTGCGATTAAAATGACAACTTATGTTCTCACTTCGTTTCAGCAACTCAGGCGCAAAGACTTTATCGCGATTTCAAATTTCTATTGAGAGAGGAATGATCTGTGAATAATAGGGCTACAATTGCAGTATGATGTTATAATAGATAATCAACAGGTTAGACTCAATTGGACCTTTTCATGAGGTTCATTAATGACATGGCCTTTGCTGGATGACTTATTCCTCTTACCTTAAGAGTTTCCACGAGCAATGAAATCCTATTTTTTATTATAAAACAATGCATTGATTTTTAAATGACAAAATCATTACTTAGACACAAAAACACGAGCACTTTATTCAAGCAAAATAAAGATGAAAACGGAATACCATTTATGAATCAGAACTTCATCAAAACAATAAATGAAATTCAACTCATTCTTTTTCAAGAATATGAAAACCAGTAATTCTGTGGAAGATTTGTTATAATTTATATTCGATAAATTTCATTACCATATTGAATGCCATCATACTTATTAAGGCTAATATTTTCATCGAGGAAATAGATTGAGGGTATTTATGAAAAATTAAAGTAATTTTTTTCAAGAAGAAAAATCAATCAATATCTATACACTGGCTTGATGAAACTCGTGAATATTACCAATTTAAGAACTAAAACAAGAAAGCTTTTTTGTATATACTACGTTATCACTGTTTGTGTTCCGGAAATTCATCTAGCTCTGGTTTTTTTAACTTGTCATTCATTTTGGAAAATCAATGCGACGAAAATCACTTATAGAGTTTGACTATAAACTGCAAGATCAGAATTTCTCTTTACAACGCAGCTTTGATACGCATGTATAGGTCCATGACAAAACTGCTTTAAAATTCTATTTTCTAAGGCAAATATTTTTAAAATATAGATATTCGAACTTTAAAATTTAGGGCGTTCAATAACCATGTGCATAACACCATGAAAATATACATAGGTCTCCTTGATTAGTGTTCGTTGAGAAATACCATAAAACCAATTTCAGCAGCTTTGGCTATTTGAAAATAGGAGATAGGGGATATTAGTTAAATGGGAATGTATGCATAGGAAAATAATTATCAAGATACCCCCAATTATACCCTAAAAAAATTACAAGCGGACATGAACGACAGAATATTTTCTTAATTAATCAGTAAGATTAATGTAAGATAAGGAATTAATTTATATCTGCATAATAATAAAAATGAATTTGAAAAAAGATATAAAGTTCTGTTTTCAATCAATTTGACATTTCTTATAAAATTATTACCATACAAAAGTACGCCTTTAAATAAATTTAGGTCAACAAGTTTGATATACTTTTACTGCATTTTTACAACCATAAAAGGTCAAGAGAGATATGATCCAATGTTTTTTTTAAGAAATTTGTTTTATTCCGTCAGAAATGAAGGAGAACCACAGGAGGTAAATCTCTTATAAACGTTAATTCAATAAACATAATAAATAATCAATCTAGCAAAATTTACGTGATTGATAAAAATTGAGTCGGCATATTAAAAGAAGCAACGCATTTTGATAAAACTGAGTAACTAATTTCCTTTGTAACGCATTGAATACGAAATATTGAATTAATTTAATTTAATTTTATTCTACTTTTCACGAATAGAAAATTCCAGTAAAATGCACTTGCTTGAACAATATAGACAACCGTAAACTTGAAGATATTCCTAGTGCTAAAAATATTCAATTTTATCTCCTACCTTATCAAATTAAGTCCCTGTTTTGCACGTGTAACTTTCAGAAATCATCATAAAAACTAAATCATATAGTACGATACGACTTCTTTACACATGTGAAAAGAACCCAACTCTGTGAAAGTAGGACAATCTACTGTAGAGAATAATATTCTTATTGCTAGTTCATTTCATTTCTCTACAAACTGAAACATAACTGAAGATCGCCTCCACATTTTGGGAGCCATGATAAATTACACTGGCTTGAGAAATTTGGTGGTATCTATAAATTAACATTGGCAAAGGGAATTACGAGCGAAAGAAAATATAATAAAATAATACATTGTATGCACAGTAATAAATATACGCCGACTTTTCTGCATATAATAATCACCAAAAATATTTAAACAAGGTCTTGGAAACATATAAATTAACTTTCAATATTTTATTCGATTTATATGATCATTAAAATTTTTCATTTCTTTCGTTTATGAAAAACTGTCACAAAAAGCATTATATCTTCAATTCTTGTGAAGGTATATAAGAACCTAGAGAAGAGACTTTGTAACACATTATTCCCCTTATATCCTCATGGGTATATATCTCTCATGCCTCCATATTCCCCTGGTTTGAAACTGAATATAATTTAAGATAACTGATAAGGCAGGAAATAAGTCACCATTCTTGCTAATTTAAATTCTGCTGATATGTACATTTACAAGTTCTGCGCATTACTTTTACGAATTATGTCCATTTTTCATAAATAATTGAATTTAATTGAATCCTGGAAATCTTCTTTATTAAATATTTCAAATTTAGGAAATTTCTCAGCTCTGTTTCAATTATAATGATCAATATAAAGTTCAGGCAAAAATATTCATCCATTACAATATTTGTTACCCAAAACTACATTATACCAATTATTAATGAACTTTCATATAACATTATTGTATCCACACTATTCTAGACGGAGCGGAGGACGCCTTCCATGAAAAAAATATTCAAAGGACGTAGAATGCCTTCTTTAAAAGATGATGTTTCATTCTTAGGATGCACTTTGAGGGATTAATTTCTAACCATATGATGGTTTGTTTTCGGCCGAAGCGTAAATTACGAAAGTTTGAGACTTTCACTGTGCTTAAAGTTTTGCCTCGGAAAGTGACATTTTCGTTGAGGCGTCGACATCAAAGGTGTTTCCATCTAAATTATACGCGTGCCCCCAAAATCCCTGTGTTTGCATGATTGAGAGAAGACTCTCTGCCTTGATACATTCTTTATGAGGTGCATCCCATTAACTCGCTACAAGCATGCCATTGATTAAGGATGGGACTCATTTGTGTTTTCCTTGGAGGATCTTAGTGTAGCAGGTACGTATGGATGGTTCATAAATTCTACGCCACATACTGTGCGGTCATGAGCGTGGCATAAATCTGAAACGCGGTAATTGAATATATACGAGCAAAAATGAGTTGATGCCCCTAAATGGTATCCCCGACTGTGAAACGGTAACGGTCGGGAGGATTTAGTCACATTAAAAAGAATACGATACTGCAATATCAAAAGGTGGTAGAAAAGACAGGATGGCATCTATTCCAAAAAGGGAACAGAGACATGTCTGACACATGGAATAATATACTAGATTATATGTTAAATATAAACATTTATTTATGAATTTGTTAAAGAGTCAATTACCCTCGTACGGTCTAATTAGGTATGTCAAAGTTAAAGCCAATAACTGATGATACGATATGCATTCAGCTATTATATTGTATGCTTAAATTCGATTACCAAAGGTTTGTTAACATAATTTCTAAGATATTAAAACACCTCAACTTCAGGAATAATTCGGAGCAATTTAGTGTATAACTTTAAAGTTATATTGGAACAAAACATATCGTAGACACAGATATTGTTGCTTTTGATACTGTTGGCAAAGCACACAAAGTATTAACTAACTTCGTGGAAAACAACATCCTAAACAGAAAAAATCGTTAGTATTAATCGCCTTATACATTATGATACTTATATTTACCATGAAAAATCAATTTACTTACATTTTTACGATGATTTCTTACTGTGATAAGGAAGAAAGACAATTGCGTTCAGAATGATCCTTACCTGCAAAGAAAGAAAAATAGAAAATTTATAGATTTTGAAGACTAAGAGAAAGTGAAGGAAAATGTAGAATAAAAGTATTATATTCCTCGTTATTTTATATAAATATATCAATGAACATGTACATGAATCATTCCTATATATTTTATTGATCTCAACAATCAAAAGTTGTAGATGGGGATGAAAGTTACATTAAACTTTCATATGAGCGTGGGTTGAGGAAACACCATGAATGATGGCGCCAAACTTCAGTGCTGTCTTAAGTTAAACTACTTGTTGTGAAATATTTGAGTTAGAATAAAGTACAGGCAAGTGAAACCATTTTCACGCGCACAATTTGATTACGATACGGTGTATTTGGCATTGAAAAGTTGTTTGTTTGAAGTTTACGGGAATGGATTGAATTATTAAAATTTTGAAATTTTCGAGCACTCAGTTGTTGTTCAGCTTATTTTAGTCATAGAAAACGTTTAACTTAAAAATATTCGGGCATAATATTAAATTAAGATGATCAGACGTAATGGAATAAGTAAATGAACTAGAACTAGAACTAGCATTAGATATTTCAATTTTGAAGATCAATTACTCCATTAAAAGGAGTAATTTTTTAGGAAAAAATTGACTTCTTTTCATTAATGTAATTTATAATCGTTAATCATGTTTACTGTAATTTTCACAATAATTAGTCCACTCTGCTAAACCATGCGCAAGCAGTAACCAGTAGAAGGCTCGGAGTAATCATTAAACGATAAGTAGGAATATCCATCATACATCGCAATAACCTAGATGCTTTAGTACTGAATTAGTGGTGGAGCCAATACTTTATTTCACTTTGAGCAAAGAAATATTTCATCGAGTCCAAGAATGCTTAGATACTGACGGAATATCTGCCGAATGTTTTAGCTATATTCAGTTTTAAAATATATCTAGACCCTTTTAAAACAGAAAATCATTAATTAACTTGTGTACATACAATTCCTTGTCTCAAATGGACTGGTAGAGGGAAAAGGTCTCACAGGGTGTTTAAAAAGCTTGACAAAAATATCAAAATTCAATTGTTACAGTTTTTACAAAAGGAAAACAATATACGAGTATATAGGAAATCTACTAGGTATCTTTTTGCGCAGCAATTTTGCCAATAAGAACCTTTCTAGAATGATAATATTGTTATGCTTGGATGTGAATATTTGCAGGAATCAGCGGTACCCAAACTTAGTTGTGTGGCAGATTTAGGCCATATTTTCTAGTCAGGATGTTGAGATCGGTAAAACCGCTATGACAAGGTATCTCTTCATTTCTAGACAGAATGATTCTACCCCATAGAGAAATTTACTGAGGCAACATCGATGTTCCATTGATGAAGCAATAGTTGGATCATGGTATTTTACTCGAAATATAATTACCTAAAGGATTTATCGTTAATACTCGTATTAAAAGGATCTATACCATGGTTGTCCGGAAAGTAACCTATGTTTTGAAATAAAATATTAACCTAATTACAAGACAAGTTTTATTGATTAAATTCACAGTGAAAGGCACATTTTGTGACTATTATTCTGCATAGCTTTCATTCAAATTGAGGCATTTATTATGACAAAAAACAAGCTTATCAATTTCGTTTCTGAAGTAATTTGCCACCCTGCATTTTAACCACTTATTTACACCAGGATGCACTTCATTGTCACTGTCTAAGTGCTACGTGTCAAGCCACGTCTGGCGAGAAATCCGTAATCGTAAATCGGCGATTTTCACAATTTTTTCGTTGATTTTCACCATCAGTTCATCTGTCACAATGCTAGGCCTACCACTGCGGTCCTAGTCATGAACATTAGTGCGGCTATTTCAACACTGACTGCACCACTGCCTCACTCCGGCTTCACTTATTATTCCGTATACGTACAAAATTTCGTATGAAATTCAATTGGATTTTGGTTTTTTGCCACTAAAAACCTAATCATATATCGCATTTTATATTTCGCGGGATTTTCTATTGCAGCACATATGTTAACGTTTGCTGTGAGTAAATTAGAAAAACCACAGTCCGCATCCTAACACAGAAGGAAACATACTGAGCGTAGGGAAGTTTAACACCAAAATGGTAGCTGTAGCCCTACCCACCGTCACGCTAAGCCAAAACGTGTTGATTAATGAACATTTTACCAATAGAATAACTGCTAATATATAATTGGTTTTCTATTTTATACTATTATGTATTTTTTTATTTAAAAATGGTAATGCAGTATTTGAAAATTTGTACAAAAATTTGAAAACAGATAATGGTTGCGGAGTTGAAACACAATTAATTGTTTCGGCGTAAATCTTCATTGAATTCGCTAAGCTTAGGGAGCGCTATTCAGCGATAAGGGTTAGGGACATCTTTGGCAGTTTGGCAATACCAAAGGGTTCCCTCGGAGCTTTAACTTTCTAAAGAGATTTAGAAAGTAAACTGATAAAGCCAACCTTTATAAAGGTTTTTTGCTTGGACGGCTTTTAAAATTACTTATTGGATTTTTTACACTTTTCAAATGAAATTAAATCTGTTACTAATTACCCTGTATCTTTCAATTATTTCATATTTTAAGATCGCGGTTTTCTTTTTTCTCTTTATTTTCATTCTAAAAACATTATTCCGGAACACAATTAGTAATGATAAAGGACCTCAATTCCAATTCTGCTTAGAAAACATTTACGCATGTACCCACCACGCCATTAATATTTCCTATCTGGTTGAGAAATGCAGTTTGTAAAGCAAAATTGCAAAGGCATTAAAATTACAAACGAGGACAAGATTAAAAACTGCATAGGCATAGGTGCATTCATAGGTGCATATGCTTGGGTTTGTTACTTGCTAGCATATGTCTTTGAATGCATTTAAGTTAAAGTAGTTTTGAATGAATATATTCGTCCGTATACTGTGAATTGGCATGCATGCATGGTTTTTTTACGCGTGGTGTTCCAACACCCCCATGACGGTAGTTCGCAGGGTGTTGTGTGGAAGTTGACGTAGATACAATGCAAAGATGCTCGTAAAATGCAAAGTTAAAATTATGTATTTCTGAAACCTGAAGGCTTTTCTTGAAAAATCTCGAGTAATTTAATTAAAATTTTATGTTTTTCGGATCTTAAATTCCATTAAACTCTTTCAAAATGGAGAAAAGATGCATATAGGCTGCATTAAGTCCAAAACCTGCCTATTTTTGCGGTGCATATACTCTTTTTTCCAGGATTTAATGCACGCCTAGGAGTAAAAGTATAAAAATGTCTTTTTCCTGTTTATTCGCGGTCGTCGTCATCCCTGCATCGGGAAATAAAGCTCGCCAAACGTGGGAAAATGCTAAAAAATTGAAACCTGAACTCCATTCTCTTTCGGACAAGTGCGGATTTCGACTCAAAGTTCCAAACCAGGATAATACAAAGGCTGGCGATAATTTGAATGCATTGAGAAAAACCATATTTTAATAAAGATATAAATGCTGATGAAAAATTAAAAAAAATCACGGGTAACATAACAGCTGTTTTTGCAGCCGGCAACCCGCGGGTATACTAGTATAGCCAGATTTCAATTTTTGGTGTACGTTTATTTTTTCAACTTTACAAAACTTAAATTGTTAGTCTGTACCGAGTCAGATTGAGGCATACGGCACAAGGCATAAAAATAACCTCACTACAGTACTCATTTTGGTAATGGCACGAACTCCTCTTTTCAGCCACCAGTGTTTTATAAAGAAAATAATTAGATTTACCGCCGGTCAAGGCAAATGCACGAAATCAAAAAAAGTCGTAATCGAACACTGATAATAAAATAAACGTGTCTAAATTTTGTAACATGAATTTCATTTTACCTTTAAAACAATTTTCTATTTAATTTCCAAAACTCTATGCCTTTAATAAACATCTTTAAAACTATTAAACGTTCTGCGAAAACGGTCTGTAAAAAATTAAGACTTTTTTATTTTAATCTCAGTGAATAATGACGCGTTCTTTTGTAACTCATTCATTTGGTTCTAAAATACCACTGTTCACTGTTCAGTTGTGCATGGCATATAAAACACAAAATAAACATTCAAATGGCACTGACGCACTGAGATTACAAATAAACATTTTTTCAAGTAACTGAAAATCGCTAATTTTGTAAACTGCAGCTATTAATATTAAACGCCAACAACCAAGTTACAAACTATCAAACACCATGAACTGAAAATTTTATATGTGAAAAATATTATCTCTTGATAAATGATGTATATATACACGGAAAGACTCGTAAAAACTTTGATATGGAGCGTAGCTATGTACGGCGCGGAAACGTGGTCATTGAAGCAGGAGGATAGACGTAGACTGGAGGCTTTTGAAATGTGGGTGTGGAGAAAAATGGGGAAGGTGAAATGGGCAGAGGAGAAAACAAACGTGGAAGTACTTGGTATGGTGGGAGAAGAGAGGGGTTTGTTGGGAGAAATCCTATGGAGGCAGGAAAAGTGGATGAAGGGGGTGTTGACTGGCAGTGGGATGTTGAAGACTGTAATTGAGGGGATAATGTTAGGCAAACGAGGAAAGGGAAGGAACAGGATAGAGATGTTGGACGGGATGAAGGGAGGAAGAAAGTAGTCAGAGCTGAAAAGGGACCTGATGTAGAGTAGGATGCTGGGTCACAAATTATTTTCATTAGTAGTTATGTCCATCCAAAAACCTACCTTAACCGGTAGATTACCCAATAATAATAATATAATATTCCATTCGATTCATTCGAAACTAAGAATGTATTTTACAAAAAATCTATGAATTGAATCTACAAGATTTTTTATAAAAAGTATCGTTAAAACTTTTTTCTTGAAGAGTGCGTGAAGTGCTGAATTAAAACTATAAGGCTAATTGTGCGAATGGTCGCACATGGTATTGACATTGATGAGATAAAATTTCACGCCATTATTATTGAACCTTTGGCAAATCAAAATATCTGCGCTAAACTCGTCCAGAAAGACTTGGACGGACGACCAAGAGAGAAGAGTCGAGTGTCTACTTGCGAATACCGTCTGCAACGGCATTGCGACGATTTCGTAACCGCCTTGTGGTCACGCTTTGACACCAGCAGACTATTTCCTATTCCCTATAAAAGTGAAATCCTTTCCCAAACGACCCGGCCACCATAGGACCCTAGGTGCCGCAAAAGAACCAAGGAACCTGCACGCCTACCCTTGAGGACCTTCCGGAATCAGACTATCAGGGAGCCTTCGAGTCGTGAAAAAGCTGTTGGCAAAAGTGTGTCGACGATCAAGGGATGTATTTTGAAGAATTTTGAGGCATTGTAGAAATATCTAAAACAAAATTATTTTTTCCAAACTTTTCCCAATACTTTTTCATAAAAATCATGCATGGCCAAGCATTTTGCGATTTTTTTTGGTGGTTGTAGAGACTGTGGAAAGTAAAATTCAACACGAGTATCACACAAAATCTGTCGGTCCAATGGGAAAAAATGGAATAAAATGCCGTGCAAGAGAATGAGTTCATCCGATGCGAGGCGCAAACACTTGCATCGTGTTGCGGAGCGCAAGCCACCGGATGCAACGACGTCGTAAGTTGAGACCCGGTGAGGGGTGTGTGCTTCGGACCGACCGACCCCTTCCCACGCGTGCCGCGGCTGGAGCACTGCACGGAGGATGAATTTTATCGACCTCCACTCGCACCTGCGCCTCTCCCTTATGCACCCATAAGAACCACAATTCGGCCTCGGGCGACATAGGCATGTCTTACATCAACAAGGGTTTACCAAACCAGCAGGACGGTTGTATAAAGTGTAGTTCCATTCATCATAATCTCCATATTTCATATTTATGTTTTCATATAAATGATTGGTGTACCCTAAGCGCACAAAAAATATCTGGTTTGATATAGAAGACAGCGGAATTTGATTAACTCAACATTACGACATTATGAGATTTTGAAAATTGTCTTCAATTTGCTTTCTTACTTCATATTGAATGGTTTATTCACCTTAAGGTTAGCAGATATTAATACATATTACTGAATGTTTCAAACCACGGAATCGAAGCCATTTTCTATCTACTTCTATGAGAAATCTATCATTTATGGCTACCTGTGGATTCACAGGACATGTTGTATGAGATCCTAAAATCCATTAAATAATACCATTGCTAAAAACTGGCTTATTTTCAAATTTTTCTTCAAATTAAATAAATATATCAGTAAAAAAATAGTTTTCTTTTGCTACGGTAGTGAACCTGACGAAGAAAGAAAAAACTTTGATGAGGTGACTATTTCTCCTTTTTTATCTGTGTTGGAATCCATTTGGTAAGTGGTTTTAATTGATAAAAAATAATATAACAATACTTAATATATAAGTGAATTTACGATAAAGCTCCCTCGCATTTAACAGGCTATACGCGATAAAAAGTCGGCATGTCTATCTAAATAAGTTTTCAAATAAATATCATTTTCATGGCAACAATTTACGCTAGTAATTATCATTTTTTTATGACCAAGAAATATATCCTACCACATAATTATTCAATCATAATTGCCAAAGAGTAGGAATCACCACTCTCGCAAAATGATTTTCGTTTCTCGGCGACAATCCCGCATCCACGTAACATTCAGGGCCATCCTCCACGCCTCCCTCCATATCAATTCCTCGGGTTCCCATTCTAAGCCTTCCCATCGACGGAATCTCAACTTCTTGACTCTCCTTTTGCGGCCGCGTTGCTTTTGTGTTCATTTATTCAAGATATACTTGGATCAATAGGAGGCGGTAAATGAATGGCTTACGTGAGAAAAAAGTGGGTTTGGTGCAAATCAAATTTCCTCCCGCGAAACAAAAGAGGGATGGATGATGCATTCGAATGATGCCTGAGCACTCCTCGCCTCTCCCGGCCTCTCGCAGAAGGGTGCCTCTCCCCCGTAGTGTTGACACATTGTTGCTCTCAGGAGCAAGGGGGGAGGAGGAAGGGGACTGGAGGGGTTTGGCGATGGGGATTGGGCCTGGAATGGGGGCGTGCTTGCGTGTACACGGATCCTTGATTATTCACCGGACGCACCCGGGCTCGGTGTCGAGGGCCGCATTCTTCAGGCTGCGGACTCGAGGCGGACTACTGTCGAGAATTAATTCGAAGAGACTCGCACAAGAGCAATAATAATCTGGACCGACGATCTTCTTCTGCTCCCTCTAAGGATGAGGACACCCATATTAGTTCGATTCTATGAAAACTAAATTGGATTATAATACAAAACCGCTTATGTTTCGTCAAATAAAACGCCTTTATACACGTAGGGTAATATTTATACTTCCAGGAAAGAAGCTCTCTGATATTTCCACGGAATTTTAAAAACCAAAAGTAGTCACGTGGGTGAGGGCTTAGAGCTAAAGAAGGGGGGCATCAGGGAATTACGCAGGGGAGGAGAAGGTTGCGGGTAATTGAATATTGTGTAAAACTTCTTTAACTCGAAAAAGACGCAGGGTGTCATCAACGGCAAATTTTCCCAAGCTGATCGTCATTTTCCGAATTAAAATATTAGCGTGCGAGAATACATAGGCTTTCAAATTTTTCCAAATTTCTTACCCTCCACAATTCTTTCCTCCACTCCGCTCAATAACATTAGCCTCCGAACCCATCCCTATATCTGGGATTGGGCCAGCACGCTGACTGCTTAGATAACTTAAGACACCTGAGGACACAGATTTGCATTCCTGGAGCGTTGGCGAATTGTTTTGGTAAAATTGTTGGCGTTTCTAAAATTGTGCCTTGTGAAGAGCACCTATAGGGTGACACTTCGTCCGTCGCATGGGAAGTTAAAATGAGTGACCCCTTGGCGCTTGGGGTTGAGATAGTCACTGGGTCTGTACTCACTACTCTCTCCCTGGAAACCCCCTCTCCCGCACCTCATTATCCACCTAATCCAAGTGGAGCAAATCACCCCACCTCTCGATTGCCTCCCCTAATGACCACACTTCAAGTCCTCCGTTTCTCTCTCACGCCGCAAAATAATTTGTTTTCGCGATTAGCAATTTCCTTTCTCGTATATTGATTGACTCCCACCGCAAACCTCCCCCGCTTTCTCGCCACCCTCTCCTTGCATCCTAAGTTGTCCACATCCACCACTGCACTATTTCCCCGCATTCTCATCCCTCTCTCTAACCTGCCACTAACCAAACCACCGCTCTCTCTCTCCCTTCTTTCAAAAGCGATCGACGCAGAGCTCGACCGGCTTCCGCCTTCAATCTGGCAACACCGTTGCACTTCTTCACTGCGAACTGGCAACATCTCCACGAATTATTGACCCACAATGGCGCCTCATTTGGCGGGTCCGTAAGAAAAAGGGAAGGGAATTTTAACAATGGAAGCGTGGATTTAAAAAAAAGGAACGAAGGAGCGAAATTCCTAGGATCTACGACGCGGTTCCGTAAGGGTTAAGGCGCGCGCAATTGTCACTACTGTGTTTTGATTAGCCCTATCGATCGGATTGCAGGAGTCTTTCGAATATTTCAATATTTGGGTTGCGTGTTCCGTCGTTTGAACGTGGGAAATTTAAATTCCCGCGGCTCATTTCTTTTATCTTTGGAGGTAATCACATCGATTTGAATTGCTTTCAAAATAATGGACTTCTCTTAATCACTCTTTACAAAAGAGGATAGTAAAATTTCCAAGTCACACGCTGGAGATGTTTGATTCTCATAACGTTACGAACAAATTTAGAGGTATTCACAGCACTTTGAGCAGAAGAATTTAATCCATTAACTGAAAATTCATAAATGAAGTTTGGTGACAACTTTCCTCTGAAAGACCCTAAATTATGTGGCATTTCACTGCGCGACTTGTGCAAAAAATTTCTCTTCGCATAAAAATAGAAGTTTATTTGCTCTACGATAGCATAAGGATTTTGACCAGAGGTAGGTGACCCTTGACCGAGTCATTTACTACGGTTGGACAAATTTATCAGAAATATTTTTACGATTTAAGCTATTCTTCGTAAAAATTAATACCATTAACGGTGAAAATATTGAAAAAATTGACGGACGACAATTAATTAACGGCGAGCACTTCGCTGTAGTCATCATACTTGCAAGAAATGTCGATGAATTACAAATGTTTTCAAATAATCGTATCTATAAATATTGAAATTTCTAGTAGAGATATGATATCTATCTTTGAAAATCTTGTGTTTACACTCAATCTCCTACATTGGTCGATACGTTGCTGAGAAAATAAAAATAACAAATAATAAAACTTAACGAATTTTTCATTGACAGATGTATTTTCAATACAATGCACACAAATATCGCCCTGTGGAGCAAAAGCTTTATACTCTCCATATTTCTTCATACCCGTAAATGAACGCGTTCAGTATTTAGATTAGTTTTGGGAATTGAAATAAGACAAATATTGCAAGAATATAAATGACATTTTAGGACACAATTTTTTATTAATTAAAAGACAACAATCAAATGACTTATGCGTGAGATCTTTCAATTAGTTATTGGCCAGCCCGTTATCTGCTAGTGTCCATCTATATGCAATATTTGCCAAAAGAAACATCCAGAAAGATGGGTGGAACTAATGTTAACGAATCATGATTTAACATTCATTAATAGGGGGCGAATGACAAAGCTGGTTATTCCACTACTAAGACATAGTTTGCAGATTTTGTTGAACGTATTCCGAAATTACTTTGCAATACAAAGCATGAACTATTATGCCATTTATTGTGACTTTATTTAAAAAAAAATTAGGTACTTTCAAAATCTGCATAGAATTATACAATACGAATTAATCACTAATTGTGATAGTGGAATTAGTTTGTCACTAAGAGGAAACTGAAATTGAATATTACCATGAGATTGTCACTCTGGCTCTACTTTAGGTGCAATAATCACTTGTAAAACTTTTTGTTACTCGCGGTTTACTCGTTTTTCTGTCCTTTTCTATACAATATCTTCAAAAATGTTGGTCATTAAAAGTGAAATCACATGATGAAAAAAAATGAATTTAAGAATAATTATCCGACTCAATTTGAACATAATCCACCAAATGTAAAGTACGTAATGATAGCTGAAACGAATTAACATAAAATAAACAGTAAATAAAAATATGATTACCGTGGTGAAAATAAAGTCCTACCGACAAATATTGTTCCTTTGAATATGATACAAAGAATTTAATTAAAAAATATGGTCTAGTATTATCAAGTCTGACTACAAAATGTTGAAAGAAAATAATATAATTTGTTTCTAATATATGTATACCATGGAAAAAAGTTATACCTCGATCTCCGCAAATCTCACTAGTGTATGAGAATAAAAATATACGCAAAAAATTGTAGTTAAAATAATCACTTGACTTGGCAGTGATCCAAACGATCACTCAATTACCTGTCAGCGCCAATATTAACCAGGTTCTTTTTTAGTCCTTTCAGAACCAGTCATGCCGGAAGGAGAGAAAATATTTATAAATTGTGAATGGAAGATAATCAGTGCCAATCGGTGGTGCAATATTAACCAGGCAGCGACTTGAGAAATTTATTTTAAATGGGCGTGGTAAAACTTGTTGCGGTTGACACAGATGTCTAGCAATTAGGAGACCTAGGATTGAATACCAATCAGGTCACACTACATATTTATCATGCTATAAAAGAAGAAATAGCATAGCTGCAAAGCTAGATATAATCAGTATCTATTTCGTCTTTATGTGGTACGTAAACGTTAAAATTGAATTGTAATTGAGTCATCTGATTCGTTTCATATGCCTAGAATGGTAATAAAATCTCTTGGTTATATAATCAGTTCCTATACTTGAGAGAAACCATGGTCATGAGCGATAATAAAAGGTCAAGTGTAAAATTGTAGTTTATTTTTACAATTCCCTGGAATATTGATGAATTCCACACAGGTGAGCCTGAGACTGTATTCAATACTGCGACATATCATTATAGAAATACATCTAGTGAATAAATTGATGCCACTTTCCCATCCAGGTTATATTAGAACATACAAAGTAAGCAGTCAATAAAGTACTCGTAAAGTGTGTGGTACGCAAAAATTAGAAGCTTAAACTACGCTTTGATTGATATTAATAAACTTAAATAAATGCCTCAAAGATTCATAAATGCGTGTCAAAATACCCTCGAGTATTTTCTGCAAGTTTAGGCTAAAGTTTTTGAAAAGGTAAGATCGGTAAAACGGCTGCGTATCCAGAACATTCCAGTCGGAATATATGTAGATGGTGACGGAAATCGTCTTTTTGTAGAGGGAGCTGTGTGGATGTCACTATATCATATCATGTTCGTCGGAAGTTCAGCTACTTGACTTGCTGTCACTTCGAGTTGACACACTTTGTCATTCGTGGAAATAAGGTGCTATATTTTCCTTACACAATAATTTTATACGATCGTCAAATGTAAATGCTGAACGGTACACAAATCGGGGGTCATTTTAGAAAAAAAGCATAAAATTATAAGTTCTTAAAATTAATTAAAAAACATCATCTTTTAGAAAAGCGGCGCGAAAAGTAGGAGTTTGAGAATAAAATATAAACTGAAATAAAAATACGAATTTTTATATTCGGTGGGGGAGGAGGATGCTGATGTAACTTAAGCAGCACAGTAAAATATGGCTGCATACTTTTTTCTTTTCGAGGTATTTTGCCGAATAAAGGCAGGTTTTTGGACGCTACTTAAAGATTATTATCTTCTATAAATCTCAAGAATACGCCTTGTGTTTTGACCTAAATTATTCCCTAATTCATTTCTCCGTAAATTCTGACTTCTTGCTGCATATAAGGTTTATTCTTTTCCTTCCTCCACCCCTCTTTTCTAGAATTCTCCGTTTCATCGCGGTCCTTTTCATCACATTGCTTTTCAACATTTGCTGAAACCAGTTTTTCTACGTTTTTTTCAAATTTTCCTTAACGACCACCTCACTTCCCCAACCGTATTTAAATTTTGATTTTACGTCTTTCTTCCAATCTTTCCTTTTTTAACTTATTTCCTCCATTCTTCACAACATCTACACCTTAAGAACCTATAACCTACTACACTCATATCCTTGCCTCAAAGACCAAGGATCACTTACATAAAGCGCTCCTATACCCCATATTAAATCTTTTTTCTAATCTCTTTTTCACATTTTTACTTAGTGTTCTCGTCATTGATTCCCTTTTTCTTCCAAATGCCTTCTTTCGCCAACGCAATTCTCCTACTAATGGCTCCTCTACTACGCCAATTTCCTTACAAATATCCACCCAATCCCAGAATTCTATTCCTGAATAAGAATATTTTATCAATCATAATGGACATTGGCTCACTTACGATTGTTTACCGACCTCTTAAATTCCAAATCCCTCTAAAGAAATTGAGGTTGTGGAGCCCATTGAGTCGCTCTCTGCTCGTTGATAAGTCATTTTAATATCCTATTCCAATAGCCAAATATATACACAGAGTATGATTAACTTTAAAGTGGAAAAAGGAATCGCCCTTTTTTCAACATAAGCCTAGGGTAATCCATAAACAAAGAAGGGAAATATTTTTGACGGAAATAAGAAAGAAACTAGTTTCGATCGAGGAAAATACAAATGAATGCCATAATTATTTCTCAGTTTAAGAAAAAGCTTCAGCAGTTGCTGATGACAGTGAAAAGTACTAAAAATAGGAAATTTTAGACGCAGTATTAGTATGAGGTATCTATATAAAGATGAATATGGCATGCATATGTCTATAGAATATATCTCATTAACACCAACTCTGGCGGAATAATACATAAAATTTTACTCTGAGGAGAATACAATAAAAGTAATAAAGTAAAATTTAGAGGACAACAGCAACGGATAACGAAACCAAATTACAGAAAAGCAAAAAATCGTTAAAAATCATTTATTCTGCTCAGATTTTTAATTTTTAAAAGAAGAATCGGCCATTAATAATCATTGGTTATATAAAATACTTTAAAACATCTTTTTCTCCAAGGCCATACATTACAATTATGCTAATGGGGCAATAAAAACCTAACTTTGTGATACTATTTTTTTAACTGATAAAAATTAATATTAGATGAAAGTGTAGCAGTGATCGAAGGTTTATAAGAGTCTCCTCTCTGATTCAATTCAGCATTAAAAATGTTTTAATTTTTCAAGTAGAAAATTTCATTGGTGATTTTTCGGGTTAACAAATTGGAATTTACATAAAGTGATACATGAAGAGCGCTGCGCTTACGTTCTGTAAATCTACAATATCAATAAACTTAGGTCGAAATATGCACGACCATACTTTGCTAAGTTGCACGAGGCTAATCTGGTTACTAATCATTGGCATCACTGCAATCAAGAGCATATCCACATCATTCCATCGCTTTCCCAGCTACTGAGGACTCCAACGTTAATCTTTTAACACATAATTTAGGTTAGTCAAATAGTTACCAGTAAAGAAGTGTAAAAATATGATTGAAATTACCTTAATTAATTATATACCACTAATTAATTGTATAATATTAATACTGTAACAAATTATCATGAACTTATGACGTAAATAATGGAATATCATTAGAAAATAATTGTTTATACCTTAGGTACCGTAAACTTATTCTACCTACATCTTGAGCACTGACGAGAAGTGAATACACTCTTTGATGACTATTCATTTCTAAGATTTCAATTAGCAGAATTTTATATTTTTTGAATGTCTGATTAATTTTTCTATACCTTTTATCAATTCCACTTTTTCACTGTTCCGTACTTTTTGGAAGTATCCTTCTATCATGTTGCAGGAATTCAATTCTTTCATGTAAACATCCACTTCCATTAAAAAAGGAAAGAAGAACACTTTTAGAGAGGTGGAGTTTGAGCGAAGTTGCATGCTTCCATTCACGTTGAGGCAAAGAAGAGTTGGCTATCGGAATTAATCCACGAAGAGACAGTGATGGAAGGGCGATTTTTGCCCGCCCTTCAGGCAAGAGATTCCTTGGGATTTAGGAAGGATGCCATCAAAAATGATCCGCGTGAAGTCATTCACGCCAAGTAAAAAAGCAGACATGGACATATGTTTCAACTTTAAAGAGACTAAAATATATATGTAAAAAAACTAGATTTCAGGGGAATAAATTGAAGAAGGGAGTATATCCGGCAAGTCTTCTCATGCCTGTGTCTTTATAAGAAACCCGATCATTAAAGATTAATTGCACGTTTTTATTCGCATTATATACTGTACTAAAATTTGATGATAGGATATATTTTAACTTAAGGTGTAATGCATTTGGTAAAATGTAAAATGATTCGATTCTAGTGTTGCGCCAGAGGCAGTCGTTGCAAGTTTAAACAGGTTCAGCGTATATACGGCAACGATGTAGTCAACGAGCGATAAGTTTCAATGAAATTTTGCTTTCGTCTGAAAAAATCGTCTGCCGTCTGCTGTGTTTCTAAAGCTATACGAGGCTCGTGAGGACTCTCTTCTTTCCTGGAGTGTAACTTAGAGATAGTTCAAAATGCTTAAAGATGAGAGAATACAAATTTCAATGGAATCTTGATCAGGAGCTGCAGTTAGTGCTCTTACGTAAGTAAATATTTACATCCTTTGCTGCCACTTTGAGAGAAGAGAATCGTCAAATAGCTTTCAGAACATTATCCGAAATAGTGAAAATTCTATCTGGTGCCACCCACACGCTGGTAACAGAAAGAGTGAACATGAGACATGTTTGGGGATAGTGGGTTCTGAGACTGTTCATGCACGAACAGTAGAATATTCGCCTTCAAGTTTATCATTATTTACAGCTGATGTGGACTTCCTTTCTAATGTTATCACTGAACATGAAACTTGAATAAATCATTTGGACCTGGAGAGCAAAATGCAAACCTCTCTGTGAATATCTCCGACATCGCCAATACCAAAAATAAGTGACTTCAGCTGGGGAAGTTTATCATTTTTCCATATTCAGGGAATTGAGTATAAGTATGTCGTAATAAGAATGTGCTGAAAACTCTAAGGCCACATCAATTCCAAAACGCCATATTTCGAAGTGACCGCCTGGATGCTACAAGACAATAATGCTTGGTAGCACAGCGCGAATGCCATTGCTGAACAACTCTCAAAAATATATGTGAAATGACTTCATACCAAATAAGCACTGAAATGATGGAAAATATTTCTAAATTACTCATTCACAATTTCAAAGGTACTCTTTATTCAAATTTAATTACTCCAATACTCGTACACTAATAGTTTCACGAATAACTAAATCCACTTCCTAACGCATTGAAAAACGAAATTGACTATTTTGTACTTATCAATTGCAGCATTCATTAGACCATGGAGAGTTTACCTTACTTTATAAAAAGAGCCCATAGTCATTAAAAAGAAAAAATGAATAGTAGATATAATGTTTAATAGAAGAAGTAATCTTAGTTTAGTAATTGATCTTCGGCATAGAAAAATCGCCACTTCCCTATTAATCTACATTTACCTCAAGCGATTTTTGAAGCACCTGGGTTTTAAATATGTGAAAATTTAAAATAAGTAGGCCTTAGAACTAAGTCATGGTGAGTCATTCATTTCCAATCGCATTATATTTAAATCATATGGAATAAAATGGACTTAAACCATGATGAAAATACTTACACCTGTGTTAAAAACTAAACCCTTAATCCTATGAATAAATTTCCAGCGATTTTGTTTGAATTGAGCAACTGAATAAATTGAGCATATTTAATGGTTTTCTTTAATTGAGTAACCCAACTAACTGATTGGTTAAATACCCTTAATTGATTGCACTTGAAAATAACAAATACCTGCGGGCTTTAGAACATTAGCTTATCAAATATAACCCATTTAATTACTTCTTAAAAAACGTGTTGTTTGAAAATAAGCCTAAACATTAATCAAGTCATATCATGTACTGCGGAACCATATCGCCTCCAAGTGCTGATTACTGAAAACATAATTAAATGGGACGTTTAAAGACATCCAACTCTACATACGAGCCTCGTATAGCCTTTTCTATGAAGCGATTGTTGCATTAAATAAAAAATATTCAGTAGTCGCAATCAATTCATTTCGAATTAAATATAACGGAATTGTGCCCGAAGGTGGCCGTAAAACAAAGTATATTTAATATAACAAGTGACAATAGGAACTTTACCCTAGGAGGGAGTAATAATTCAAGTAAGGCCTAAAAAATAAATTGAAAGTGTGGTCTGACGACTGCGGTATGTTTGCATCGATAGCTCATCGGAAATAGTCTGATGATAGCTCTCCGGTGTTGTAACCAGCCGTCATCCGTGATCGCACACGGGCTCAGAGGATTAAACCCACGAATGGTAAGTATGCCAGCGAGTTTTTTCCTATAAAACTAAAATGGCCGGCGGGAACAAAGTTATAGGCGGTTAGTAATCCTTTTTATACCGCATAGGACATATGTCTATACACATAAGTGGGTCGCGGTAGTCCAGGGGTAGAGCTTTGGACTACTGACTGGAGGGCCGGGGAGTATGTAGACATTCAAACACGAAAAACCCGCAATATGCCGAACAACTATTCATTCGCATGGATACAGACAAAGTAGAATGAATAGAAAGACAAATAAAGGACATACGAGGGTCAGATACGAGACACAAAGATACAAGACATTTTTCCTAAATTATCAGAGTCGGAAACTTTTCAGACCACCAATGTATATACATGTGTGTGTGTCTATATATATATATATATATATATATATATATATATATATATATATATATATATATATATATACACATATATACACACACGAAATCCCACCAAACGGCGAGCAAATACTCATTCACATAGAAATAGCTATAAGGAAAAGGAATAGGAACATATAAAAAGGACGAACACAGGAGAGGTCGGGAAGGCGGAATTGAACAGATCACGAGCGTAGAATATTTTACTTGACCGGGACTTGAACTTCGGATCTTTCCACTTGCCGGGCGGATGCTCTCAACCACTTAGGCTAACCAGAAAACGTAATTTAGACTGAGATATACGATGCTCTATGCAACCAAGTGCCCCGATTCTTTGGCCAAGAGATGGCGTCACGGAGCTGTTTCCTTTGGTGGGTGAATCAGCATAAAGAAGCTTTCCATTTAACTGGATCTGTCAGCTGACGAACACAGTTATGGAATACAGAACTAACTAACTCATTATCTACAAATGGCATTTCTCTAATTGTTCCTTCAAACTGCTCAAAATATCACAATATTTGATTGATTGGAAAATAAGGCTTCATAATCCGCATACCTGACTGAAACAATCAAGTTCAAACTATTTTCACCTGCGGTACAGTAGCAACAATGATTCTGGACAAACGAGTCTTCTTAATTTGCTGCTCTTTACTTGAGGAAGAGATTCATGTATCTATGGATTTTGAGTAAACGGCTAATCCATATAACTAGCTATGCACAAAGTTGTACCCCCTTTCATAATATTTGCCGAAACCTCGGAGACAGAAAATAAACGCAAACAACGGGTAGTTAGGAGCGGAATTTAACTTACCCTTCTACAGTCCTCGTATTATAAAAACCATAAACACAGTAATCAACCCTAAGCTTGGCTTTGTAGGTGATGGTGGAGCTCACAAAGCGACGTGTGAAATTCAAGCATCAGGTCGCGCAGGTTTCCCAGGAAGATCTGATACCCATAAAATCACATAGTTTGGGTGGAGAAGCTATGATATAGCTTTAATTTTTTGGAAAGTATGTTGAAATTCATCGAGAAAAACTTCTGACCTAATTAATCCGTCTTAAATATGGTGGGCAGATCTGTAAAACAAACCTTCCAAAATTTTCAAAACCAGTAGTAATTCTGGAGGAATTATTTCTATTTCAATTTCTTAATTTGCCAAATATTTTCACAATAAGTTCTTAAAGTTGCTATTTATAACGCCTGGAACCAAATTTTACAATTTTATCGTCGATATATATCAAATCTCAAGCTTACTTGCTTGCTAAGATATGAATTTCATCATACGAGTTTTGCTGTCAAAAATAGGGTCCTGTGTTTTATTTGTTACCTTCCCTATACAGTTTAAGGTTTCGTTAATTCATTGTTCCTCTCATCTAATGTATTTGTTATCGCATTTTCTTTTTTTACTCTCTTTCAATCTTTTGCTTTCTGGGATGGCGAACATATATTTCCCTGACTTATGATTCTTTCAATTTTATCGCATTGTTCCTTGTACCAGGTGTTCTTTGCCATATTAGTCTCTCGTCTCCTTTTCTATTTTATTTGCTGCATTTTCTATTCTAGCTCCGCCTTTGTTCAGGGTCTTTGTTCTTTTCGTTCTATTTAGATACCGCATCTAAGTAAGCCATGGTTTACTAATTCCTTGCAAATTTGACATTATCTTAAAAGCTTTCGTTAAATTGTTCTGGAAAGTTATTTTTTTTCCTGGGATCTCCCACCACATTGTCTTGATCCCCTCAAAGACATTTCTAAGTCATTGTGGCTGCCATTTTAGGGTCAAAAGTATAACGGATCGATAAAAAGCGCAACAATAAATGAGCTCAGGGAATAATAACAAGGAGAAATAAAAAATTATTGTCTCCGAACAGCAGTCGCGGAGAATACGTACATACTCCGCAGCCAATTACGAAATTAAAATCAAGAAGGCTAAAATATTAAAAAAATAAAATAGATAATTATCCCGAAAGGAACCGGTGAGCCTCACGTAGAAATACTTTATTCCTTTCCCATCCCTACACCATATTTTCTCTGGAGAAGAATCGTCCAACTGAAGGAACTACTTCAGCGACTATAGTTGATCAAAAAGATGAATGGCCGCGAGTTTCTCAAATTCTTATTTGGTTTCATCAGCATTCCTAAATAATTTCCATCCCATAATTCTCAGTATCAGTTATATCCACTGATTCTTGCTACCCTATGAAAATGCGAGAGATAAACTCGGGGAGGTATTTTCCTTCCCCTAAGAAGTTGTGATAATTGATGTTAATATTCCTACATTTTAGTTACCCATTAAATATGCTGCTCTACGTGTATCTGTATCCATCGGCACTTTCCGTGGGTTTCAACGTAGTTATGGTGTTAAAAACTGGTATCAGAGCTGCATAATAATAAACTCGATTTTTCTGAAGAAAAATCGAGTCTTTCCCTAATCGCAGTCACTTCTAGCTACTAATCCACACCACCTCTTTTCTTTACTATGCTCATCATACCATCACCACTGTCGCTTAATCCTGCGTCAATACTAGGTTGAAATTGGGGAATACCTTCCCAATTATTTATGTATTTAAAACTACATAAAATGATTATTTCTCGAGCTAAAAATTAATTTGTGACTTGAATACGTTAGTCCAGCTCTCCTCGACGATATTTACCTCACTTCATACAATAATGTTATACATGGATACTGATGTAGGCTTACATTCTTCCATGCTTTTTTAAATATTTTCTAGCTAGAGTTCATCCCCTTCGCACCATCCCACATGCCATTCCCATTGCTGGATTCGGTGGTTATTTGTTTCTGCTTATCAAATTGAAAGGGTTAATCAAATAATCCGTGAATGCCAAATTGGAATATTTATTAACAAATTACAAACTGTGATGTAAAATTATAATGCTTCATGCTGTGAAGAAACGATGCAATTAGGATAATAAGTAGCGAAGCGATACAACTTTTTGGTACCTTCCTCATCATGAATTTATCCAATAACCTGATCATCTATTGTATTTTAATATACATTTTAAAATTCCCTTTGTTCCTCTTTTCTTCATTGGAGAACACCATTACGGAGGAAATAGGTTTTTCTGGTTGAGCTATTAATTCGAAATCCTAACCACTCCTAGAAAATCCTAGGACAAGTAACCATGTCTATTTCAAATAATGAATTCAAAGCTGCAAACTGAGGGTTGCCAGGTCGCCGTGACATCCAATTGAGTTCCGCAGTCAACGGTGCCACTGAATCGTCAAACTAATTGGATAGCTATCTGATAATTAAGATTAATTTCTTCAGCGAAAGCGCGGCCAATTGAAGCTATTCGTCGATTTAAGACTCTACCACACAGTTAGCAATGAGTTTGAGGAGCTTAGAGTGGAATAATCATCACGTCTCATCGGATGTTCTAACTACCAAACAAGCGCGCGATGGGTTACCCCATGAATTCTACTGCTTCGTCAAGCAAAACGCCCCGGAGACATAAAGTTTGGAAACTCAAGAAGTTGGACGCTTTTTTTACTGTTTGCATTCGTATTTTCACCAGTTATCCAAAGTTTATATCCATCCATAATATCGTACAATAGTGGAACTTGGTTATGTTATTGATGGCGAATAAATAAGATGAATATGGATAACATAAGGAGAATTTAGGAAAAGAATAAGATCAATAGGATGAAGGGTAAATGGGCAACGAGGTGTGTGTGTGTGTGTGTGTGTGTGGATTTGATCTAACAGTGATAAGTAAGTGATATCAAAATGTTCTACGCTGTTTTGTCCATGATAAAATAATGGAATCAAATCAGCAAATACGCATACGTGCATATAAGAGAAAAGGCTTTCAGAGAAAGGGATGGACCGAGAAATTCACGAGTGAACATGGCCCAAAACATTCTACAGCCAAGTAATTGTAGACGCCTGGTTAAAAGAACGTGATGAATTTATACATCAATGTATAAACATATTTTACAGAATCAAAATAAGTATGCAAAGATCGAATAGCATGAGAGACACCAGTGAAAGGGAGTTTACTAAAATCTCATAGAATGAGTTTTTCTTTTCCTTCCTCAACAGTAGACGGCATGAAGGTATGCAGGATGAATTACTATATTTTTAACTCTGTTATCTCAGTGCGCGTACCTAGTTCTCATTCTCTCCGCATGCCATTGATGCAGGTCGCGGGTAAATTGAGAAAATTTCACAACCTCTATTCCCTCATGTTAAATGTAAACCATGCCCAAGATCTACTTCTCGGATGAATTGCGAGCCACTACATGTCAGGGTTTCTTCACCCTGTGTTCCCGGAACCGTTTTTTTTCAATTTTTAATCTTACTCTTGATTATTCTCTTAGAACTGGACGTTGGTCGTCCTCTTTGATGATGTGCAGAGGCACAGAAAAATCTGGAGGAAGCTTTTCAGAAAAGATGCGGATCTTTGGTGAGCCGAAGGCACTGCCACGATTCAGCTCGTCGCCAGTCAACACTCCCGCAGAACAAACGGTTCCACCGACGGCCGACCTTTTCCACCCCGTAACGAACACTCCTCCCTCCCGTGAAGCGAGACGTAAAGCGCGGTGACCCGTCTCTCATCCGGGTGCATTAGAACCAATAAACCCTTGGGATGGCCCAAAAACGGGAAACGTGTACTAATTCTCTCTATCCTTATCCCAAATGCACCGACCGACTCCAGTCGTGGGTAAAAACGGTGTCTGATATTAGCCTACATAGTTCATTTTCATCCATGCATCATCAATTCACCTTCCTCTTTGTCGTGATTCGAGGGTGAGGTCACGGGGATCGTTATCTTAAGCTGGGAGGTAAAAATCTTGTGGTGCAGCCGAGTGATCTCGAGCGGGGTGAAAGAGGAAATTATTTACGAGGAGGGTGGACGAAAAACCTCTCACACGCTCGTCTCCACCTCGTCATGCCTTTGTGCCAACGAGAATCCCTCAGCCGTCAAAGCTGCATATATTAAAATAGAGAGGTGTTTTCCGCGAAGGGGGCGCACGCAGGTATCACGAGATTGGTCGTCCAAGACGAAGTCTTACTAATACACCTGGTCGATATCAGTTCCCTTGCGGTCACCAAACACAACCTACCCCGCCATCTAACACCAAGCTCGCGAACTTCAGCACTCGCGCAATCTAGACGGCTGGATTTGAAAATGTTTAGTTGCACGCAGTGGCCGAGGGGTGGTGCGCCGTGCGCAAGCGTGCTGGCCCGTTATTTCGCACTGCGAACGACTGTGGGACTCGGGGGAGAGCCTGATGCGAAAGTGGATGCTGCAATATGGAATAGATCATGAAATCAGTTTCTCGCTATTCGATTGTGACGTCTGATAAGGAATAAAAACTGACGAGCATAAATTGAAAAAAAACAACAAATTAAAGAGCCTTTACCACGAAGCACGTTTAAAAACATGCGGTGCCACAGTAAATACAGTATGATTTCAATTTTAAGAGCGAGTCTTAGAAGATCATTGTAAGCATTCAATAATCGCAGTTTGATATTAGAAGGCAGAGAAAGTTTTTCACGGTGAAGTGAGATTATTAAAGGATAGCGATATAGGAATAAGAATATTTCTACAGAGATCAATTTTGTTTTACTTGTTATATTCATTCACCACTTACTATTTGTACTTGCAGCTAATTCCACGGTTAAAATTTAGCGGACTAGGCGGACTAGACACTATGATAAGAGTGTATTACACCAATCAGTTAGATGATTTCCAAAGTTTCTTAGATGATAAATACGAGTATTTACTCATATCAGACAGCAGTTTGCGGTTAGTGTTTCAATTACTACACAAAATAAACATTGAAGAATTTTCATTAATATCATTTTCGGACGTTAAATTTGAAAGATTACATTTCCTGAATCTCAGGAGTAGGTAAAATATAAGCCAACTTTTTTTCATTTTGCAGAAAATAGAGAATTCATTCTTTTCTTAGCATCTCCCATGATATTTGTGTCTACAACAGTCAAAATTTGATGTATCTGATGTATTACAGAGTTAAGACAAGGACCGTTAATAATTACCATTATTATTAAAATTTCAGGAATTACTCAATATGTTAATAAGTGAACTTCTGCCTAACTGCGCCTTCTGCCGTCAATGTATACTGTTTTTTTCTACTTGCAAGTACCACCCATTTTAAATAAAACTAAATTTACTGATTTTGACCAAAGAATTGTGATGAAATACTCGTTGCTTGCTGCTGGAAAACGTGAAAAGTTTTAAGTTACTAAAATTTAAATTAACTACACTGATCAAATTTTGCTCAGGATCCACATTAATCAGGATTTTTCCAAACTGTTGATTTATGGCTGCCTAGGCTTTGAAGAACCTTAATTCCACGTTGATCATTAAGCTAAGTTCTAAACTACGTCTCTTAATATATTTGATAAAGAAATCGACATGCTAGACGACGCGTATCAAATCAGTTGGTACATGAAGTCAACCTGATGGGCTGAATAAAAATAGGGTGAACTATTTTTGCAAACTGCAGGTTCGAAAATGTCTTTAAATCATCTCTGTATTTGACCCTTTACTCACCTTTATATTTCTCTGACATTTAACGTAATTAAAAAGAAAATTCTGTGGAATAAGATTGCGTAAATCTGGATATTAGCCAATTAAAATGTAAAAACGTGGGCATCAAAATGTCCAACTGTTATTCCTTAAAGTTTAAGGGAGCTAATTTCTACTTAAGTAGTAGCTAACCACGCAATGTCATGACTCGATTCACGTTAAAAACCTTCAGTGGAAATAAAGAAAAATATTTTGTTAACTTCTGACGCGTTACAATGAATGGTGTGGGATTACGTCCCTTTTATTCCATCGCGTGAGCTGATGATCAACGGCGCTACTGTTGACAAGCAGTGGTACTAAACCTAACGATCAACTCACATCGTAAAACTCATGGAAAGAAACATTAATTATTTTATTACCCTCCCGCATCCTCAACAATTTCCGCGATAGGGAAATGTTCCCTACTCACGAGTGTGCTTACTTGATCACAGTTCTTGATAAAGCTTAAAAGTCCATTGACACAATACAACATGCAAATTATTCGAACTTATGGATCCATCGAAATAACCTAATTTTCACGCACTCACCCGATATGATAAAATTTGCAGCAAGCTTGGGATTCAATGGAAGTAGGATGGTGACGGAAATAATTTTTAAAGAAAAATTCATCATTGAAATGCTAGAATCATACTTGAGTGCCCTTTCCCATTCCAAAACAGTTCTACAATTCCGAAGCGAAAAATAAATATTTCAGGAAAAACTATTCAATCGACTCACAATAAACTATCTTCAGATTGAATGCCGAATTAACTAATCAGGCACCATGAGTAAGATATTTATTCCTGTCGTTAAATTAAATCTTTCTAATGTTAAAGGATGGTCGTAACCATGCTGTCTTCGAGTGAGTTTAAAGTGAAAACAAAATGCTCATCAAATGAGTCGACGGTTTTGAGGTAAAATCCGGAATCGAGAGTATTCTAGGGGCAAACGGAATATGCTCGCCAGCAAGAAGTAATGAATTAAAAGAGGTCGAAAAACAAACAATGCTTATAATTTACCTCTAATTCTCGTTTACCCGTATTGATTTAGAACTTAATCAAATTCCTTCCAACAATTATTCATGATCTGTTCAAGTCGTCGAGTTAACCAAATAAATCATGATCCATCAGATATTTTTGGGAGTATAGCGTTTTGCTCTCCGGCTGGCGTTCATGAGCAGTATTACTTACCCTAGAGTGAATATTATCTGTTTTGTGCTTGCAATAAACATTTGATTGAATTCATACCCTTTTCCAATCTCATAAATTTATGCCAGAGTCGATGTATACCTATAGCATTTTATTTTGACTGTTCAGCAATTAAAGAAATTAATTTAAATCAGAAGTTTTATGCAACGTCCTTTCACGAAGGAAGATTTAACACATTATAACGTAATTAATACGAATGTTTGCACGAAAAATGATAGAGTAATGTTTAAATACATTCACAATAGGTTCCTATTATTCACAGAATCCTCCAATGATTGATTCGGATTTTATTCAAGGTATTTTTATCTATCGTATGCTAAGGGAGGTTTTTTTTAACGAATCCTGTACTCACAACGGATTATTTATCATGAACGATTATTCGAAGCTATATTAAAGCATGCCCAAAGGGGAACATGCTTGAGGATTAAAAAAACTCCGTTTTATGGGCTCCAAGTGTGATTCACTCTCGGGAAAGAAAAACATGAAACTCGAGCTGCGGTCGTAAAAATTAACGTGATCCACGAACAGACGCTACACATTCCCACGAAAGTGTCACGCCATATCCTTCGAACTCGGACAATCGAACTAGGAGAGAAATCGATTCCGATGTCAAATCGGATGCTTGCGAAAACATGTCACTGATTGGACTCACTCTTGAAAGGGCACACACACACTCTCTCTCTCTCTCCCACAAGCCACTCGTCCATCTCTCGAGGCACAAACCTCATTCTGGCTCCTTGGAAACCCCAACTGTCATTTTCAATTTCCCTTCGAATTCCCAATCATCTTTCCGATTGGATTTATTTCGATCCGTTGGCTCCCTCCGACCGAGCGCCCTTCGAGTGGCCAACCTAGCCTCTTCCCCCGCCCAAAACCTGGCCGCTGGACAGGGGGGAGGGAAGGCCGGCAGAGAGCGGGACAGTCAAGTCTCAGTAAAAATGTATCCTGCCTATACCACCCCCGTCTTGTATTCGGAACTCCTTTTTCTGTCGAGTTTGAACGAACGTTACGGTCCCAGGTTGATTTTCATTTTCTCTTCCCGTAGGTCATCACAGTCTAAGACATTCATAGTCCCACCCTGATTCTCATTCCTTTCACGTGATTATGAATTTTTAAAGCAGGCGTTGTCAATTATGGACGACCATTCCCATTCACTTTCTTATAGGTCCAGTACGAAACAATTTCGGGGACATCTAAATGAGCCGGGCATTATTAAAACGCATATCTTTTTATCGCCATTTTTCTATCATCAGGACCTTAAGTATTTTTCATACTCCTATGTTCCACGTAGAAAGTTCACGAATGATAACACCGAGAGATCCAGTGATACCTCTCAAACGATCATGTGGCTACAACTTTCAGATATAGCGGCGATAACTGGTAGCGGTTATTCTCCGGTTTATCCAAACCGTCCATTTTTCCACCTCTGAACGCCTACAGGAATCAATCTTCATTAAGCCAATTACTTCACTCGGAACAGCCGTGGCAGTCCAAAGTGAACACAGCGGAAAGAGTAATTACGAGCACGATACGGTGGAAAGTCAAAATTTGCTTCTTGTTTCCCTTGAGTTCTGATGACTATTCAGGCAGCAGCAAGAGCATTATCGCTTGGAAGAGATCGAAACCGCACCTCTTATTAGCGCTGGAAAGGGGCACCATAATCTGCTCAATTCCCGTCACAGATAACTGTTAGGCCATCCAAAGTCATAAACAAGAAAAACATGGTAGTAACTGAAGCTCACGATGGAAAAAAACTGAAAAAAATGAAACGCAATGATTAAATGAAACTGCCACGTCCGTTTCATATTAACAAGACTGTGCCCTGATTCAGTGACTAAAAGCCCTTCGACTGTCAATTCTCCATCTGGTATTTCTCTTCACTATTGAGAGTAATGTATGATGAATGTTTTAAGGAACATAATTTTTATCGGAAGTGGTACATTGAATCAAAAGAAAAAATACATGTGCCAATTAAAAAATGACGGTTGGAAGTATAAATTTGTCATGTATTTATCTCTTAATTTATAATTATGAGACAAATGACACTGTAATTAAAGTTTAGGAATTAATTTTCCTATCATTTAATCTTTGTGATTTTGAAATATGACACCATAGCTATTATAATATTTAATTATATTCAGGTGTGATGTGGTAGAAGTCGAACATAATGAATAACTGATCATAGAACTTTTCCACTTGATATACTATATCAAGTGGAAAAGTGCTACGATCAGTTATTCATTCTAATATTTCTTTCGCGCGTGGTAGCTACTGGATATTACTCAATTTCTTTATTGCAGGAGTGAGCTTGATTTGTTCTCTTGAGAACTTCAGAGTATAAAAGAAAACCCCTTTTACTTTCACAACTGTCCTGAGGCAGGGATTCGTGTGAAAATGTATCCTCTCCCGTACTCATATCATCATCTGCATATATTCTAATCTTGGGTGTTCCTTAAAGCTACGAATGAACTTCACCGATCACAGGCTGAGTTATTTTTTCCACTATGGGGAATATCTGAGTGTAAGAAACGAGTCTCCCTGCACCTCGGCTCTATCATTCATCCTTCATGTCATTGTAAAGAATTCCATTTTGGATTGAAAAAGTGAAAGGGCTTCGCGAGACTATTGCAATTGATGAACATTCGCAGAAAGGGATACTGGATAGACGGTAAAGGAGTATGAATACACATTAGAGATGGGCTGAGTTTGTGCGTAGCTAGTCAATATTTTGCAGCAGTCACTTTCACTCGACGTCCTCCTTTCATATCACCTCCTGAGTTTTAAGATTTCTGCCCTAAGGGGATGGGTTGATGAATTTTCTCGTATAATCCCTAAACTTTCCCAAAAATAATATTCCCTATTATTTTATTCTTTCCATCTTGCAGACATACCTTTGTAAAAAGCCATTGAAAAAAATTTCAGATTTACTGTTTTCTATCTAAAATTAGGAAAAACGAGTAGAATAAAAAATAGCAATATTCTAATAATTTTTTTGGTACCAGTCAAGACAAAGTATAATCTATTGGTGGTGAAATGCATCCATCTCAAAAGTTCTGTCTCTACAAATAATTCCTCTTACTTCTTAAAATTATATCAAAATTCGGCAACGAGTGCTGTTTTTAGCACACAAAGCAACTAATATTTAAATAGCGAATAAATATTATAACTAATGTGGGGTTTCAGCGAATTACAAATGATACCTTCATCTCAATTTAAGCGAATTACCTTTAGTGATGGCCTCCTTTTCAGTAGGGTAAATAAATAATAAACATATACAAACATAGAATTCGTCACTCAAATAAGTCAATAAAAGAGCCATAAATACTAAACCAGCTCCAACGGGTAACTAGTTAATATTTTAACTTATTTTGTCTGCGTGCATTGAGTCTGGGAAAGCGAATCACATTTATCATCCTTCCCTAAAAACACATTCGGCAGCTTTAACTTTCAGCCTTCCTTCGCCAATTCTTCTTATATGCTAATACTAATGCTCTTTACTAACATGAAGAAACTTTCAAAAAAAAAGGAATGAATATCAACTAATTTCAGCAATCGGAACTCAACTGACCTTTTGAATGGCGGAAAGTGAAATCCCTTGACAATAGCTATACGATACCTAAGACAAATTAATATTCAAGTCTACGGATTATAGAAATACAGTAGCTTTGAACACAAATGTGTTCGCAAAGTAAGTAAAAAATCAACCATAGTTACTGTACTAGAGATACATAAAGCAGTGTATGACGTAACATAAAAACATGTCCAAACTTAAACAGTTATTACTCACTGCCTTAGAGAGCAAACCTTTAGCAGATATGGTGCATGACATTGATTTGTTTCTTTCATCGGCATTTACTCTATAATTATTACGATCACTTGAAGTGCCTTGTTTTGCCATTACTAGTTGGAACTCAAGAGTACAAAAGATTTATTTCTCACTTCCAAAAATCAAAAATATAGCTAATTGGCGAAGTGAATTATCTCATATCCAATATGCAAAATTTTAATCCTCCCCTCTTTGATTAATATTTATTTAGAATTTTACAATATTTTGTACTATTTTACTGATCTATTGACTGTATCATAAATATGTAGATAAGACGCTTAAGGGCTAGTTTGAATATATATTTGAAAATTGTATACCCAATTCAAATAAATGACGAAACATTTAAGTCTTGTTATTAGATTGAAATTTGTAAGTTTAGGAAATAGATACATTTTTGAAGGAAATTATATCAATTGCTAATTAAACCTTTTATTAACTAAGGGGACTCGAAAGGGGCTCGTTTGCCAGATAAGAACTACGATTTTTCTAACTTGTTAATTAGGGGTGAGATAAGTTAGGGTTGAAGACAAGTGCGAGTTCAAAGAAATCGATGAATGCACCGTCGAAAGAACGATAGATACTATCGAAAAATATGAGAAATGATCGTGCGAGAGGAGTTTTTCTCCGCTTCTCTTCGAGCAATTTGCACGCGCTATTCCGGGTAATATGCATTTGTCGCTATCGCCGTTTGGAATTGTCAAATATTCAACAAGTTGACTCAAGGGGAGGTCGTTTTATTCAACCTCCTTAAATAAAGCTGCGGTTTCTATATACTGACGAGCTTCCTCTCAAAACCTACGCCTCCCATTTCGACCCGACCCTTTAGGAGTCATTTTATGGGGAGATGCATCGACCGAGCGACGATATCACCATTCAGATCTCTCTTTCCAGTATGATGGGAGGTCCTCGCAGTCACACATCTAAAGTATCATCTAAAGTCACCCATTTAACCATCGTACGCTTAAATTTGCAGGACATTCAGGGAAAACGACTATGGCTGATCCTCAAGAGGGAGTTTACCCTTGGTATTATTTAAAAAAATCATATTTTATATCCATTCATAGAACATAATATAAGTCCGCGTTATGAAAACTCATAGTTCAAATACTGGTACGCATGTCATGAGGTCAGACTCGTGCAACTGCTTCTGAAGTATGTAGATTCAGGTACGACCCGATTTGACGCCTGGTCACTGAATCCACCGGCTCATTCAAGTCAAGACCAAACTTGATGGAGATGCATCTTTACAGGATTAACACTTAATTCCAACTTCAAAATGGTTTTATTGATTTAATATAGAGGGTTTCGATAAAAAATAAGAATAAAATTCAGTTTAAATAATAAGAGAAGATTAGAAGGGCAAATGACTGTGTTCGTCGATGCTGTGGACATTTATAGAAAGCTATATCAATCAGATTCGAATACATGCGTGAGAATTGTGATCGATAATGCCGTTCACGCGGAATCATTAAATTTCATAGAAGATACAAATTTGCCATTATTCCAGGACCTGTGGATTCGCATCACTCGATTTAAGTCGAAGGTTTTGTTGTAATAACTTACCTTAGTCCTATGTCAGAGATGCTACCATGGAACAATTGACCATATGCTTCATAGATAAATGACAATTCCCTCAGCGTTTGAAAAACTTTAAGATGTAGCTGGATTGATTCCATCAGTTAGAACACATATGTTCACCAGAACATATTTAAATTTTCAATGTCTTAGTAGATAACTTGAGAAACATATTCAACGGCATTCACAATTGCTTTGCTTGCCTGTTGCGCGTTACCAGCGCATTGTGAAGGAGCCACTATAATGTCCCATTATTTCCTCGCAATTTCGTATACTATCACTTAATATAGTATTGCGTGAGTTGATTAGCAGTACGTGGCCCAATGGGTATTAACTATATTGAAATTGTAAACTGAAAGCCATGCAATTGAAAACATCTTTCAAAGAGAAGAATGGCTGGACACTGCTCGGTAATAATACGTGACTGGCATTAAAAAAACTTTCATTAAGGGAACGTAATAATCGACAGATAATGTTGCTAGAGGCGTACTGAGATCGTAGCTGTTGTAATTTTCGGTTAGGGAACTTAAATGTCGCTTTTCTTCATCGATATAAGTAAATTATAAAACAATAGGTTTACTTCCGTAAAGTGATTTTAAATCGAACATGACTAGAAAACCTAATCTATAAGGCATACAGAGTCATCACACCCTTTACTCTTGAGATAGGAAAGGTGAAAAAAAGTATTCTTTTAAATTAAGATTCCAATGATGGATAAAAAAGGAAATTTTCTTTGAAAATATCCTTTGAAGTATTTTGACATGCAATACGACAAGTTAACTGATTAATCTGCTTTGCATGATGGAATGAATTGGCAGGCAATTTATTTTTCACTCCGACGAACGAATTGCGAAAGGCATGACGAGTCACGAAATCGTGACGCCACGCCAAAAAAACGCAATTCAAAGGAGCGCCATCGCATTTACGAGAGAGATGGGGCGGGGGGTGGGGGAGGGAGATAGCTTGTCGCGCATTTGTGCCTGAAATTTGAGATACGTTTACTGCGCTCGAGAGATACTAAGCGCCGCGGTCAAATGGGACGGCGCCGAGGAATATATCTCATCCCCATGCCGGACCAACGAATGTACAATGACAACGTTTTTCAGTGGAGTTCATTTTATCGCGGAACGCAGATCCTCGGCAAAGGAAGTTCGTTTAATGATGATGAGTGGGGTGACGTCGGGGGGGGGGGGGGAGGGAAGGAGGGATCCGTGATATTCTGGTGTGCTGCCAAGAAAATGAAATTCACAGAAACGCTCTCGAACAACTTGAAAGCAGGAACGCTGTTCCAATTTCGGGCGGGGAAAGAAAAGAGGAAGCAAGCGGTCCTTTAAAAAAAAATGGAAAATAAATAACACGGAGAAATCCTAAAAGCGGAGCAATAATTAAGCGCGAAGGCAAGAGCTTGAGGGAGCGCCTTCCTGTTTCCCAATGGAATCAGCAATTCAAGAAAGGTTTCGCGAAATGGTTGCGACTTTGCAACCTTAATGGCTCCTCACCAGAACAGAATAATCGCATTATTCTTCAAACAAGCTTAGCCGGAGGACATAAACAGTGAAAATCCCGGGAGATTCAGAATGGATTAATCTTAAGCGAAATGAAATTAATAATCTTTATAATTAATATATTGTCCTCTTCACAAAATAAATTAGTTACCACGAGGAATTGTATAAACAATGAAAATCATTGCATTCATTATATGGCTGCGTAGATTTTCGCGGCGGTGGCTTGAAGAATTCTGCATGTCCGGGTTTTCACCGCGTTGTTGTTTGAAGCCGACAACAGTTTCGCCGAAGTTTCATCCGGCGTCTTCAGGTCTTCGACCTGAAGACGCCGGATGAAACTTCGGCGAAACTGTTGTCGGCTTCAAACAACAACGCGGTGAAAACCCGGACATGCAGAATTCTTCATTGCATTCATTATTTGATACATATAAATATATGTATAAAAAAGGCCCATACGGGTCGAATGCGAACTATTATGATTATATGCATCTTCTTTAACTAATATAATTTCATAAATAAGGTAAAAACATGAGTGTGCAAGGGATAACTTTTTTACACAGTAGTGATCTATTCGAAAGATAGTATTACAATACTATTCTCTGCGTTTATGTGTTGAAGTATAAGAAATATTTCGAGGTAAATTGCTTATTATCCAGAAATGATCAATGATTTTCGGACGGTTAGTGAAACCGGAGTTCAGAACTATTTTCACACCAAGATCTACATATCATAGAGGTATCGGCGTCGTTTTGGCGAATTCAACTCAAATACAAACAGACCAAGCAATTATCCCCTAGCACATAACTATGACCCAACATGCAGAGTGGTGACACAATCTATGAAGAATAAACACGAACACTTGTGCCCTAAATGTTTAAAAATATTCAATATTATCAATTCGCGATGCAATAACTATGGAATGCGAAAAATCATTCGCGTTGCCTGGGACCTCACACTATGAAATTGTTGCATTGTGATGCACATATAGCAGATAACTCCGTTGAAATCTACTGTCGCAGCATATCCCGCAGTTTCTTGGAACATACTCATATCTTACCACGTCGCTAACTGTAAGAAAGAGTTAATAACGTTAGACCAGCGAGATAAGACATCGGTGGGAGCCCGTGAAACACAAAAATATTTCGAACCGCTCGTGATAATCCCAAACCTTGGTCACTTGGCAGGATATATGTCGATCCATTTCGAACCCAACTTCTTATAGGCTCTTCATTTCTCTTTTCCTGACCTGAATGGTAACAAAACTAACCCACCTATTCCTCACGAGCAGGGTTGATTCATTGCTATGCGTGGTGCTAGCAAAAAAAAGAAAGTAATCCCCTTGTTTGGAGGGAAGTTTTGTTTCCCGGCTTAGAATAAGACCATAGAGTTAATTTTTTAAAGTTACGAGCTACGTTATCAATCTCATCAAGTCTTTGTAAAGTTATTAAAACGATTTCTAAATTATAATTATCATTAAACGATACCATTTTCACGATTTCGTTGGCATTACAAAAATACTTGTAAAATAATTTGCCACTTAATGAGCCCTGACCCCGACCTTAATAGTAAAAATACATTTGAAAATAAAAATATTACATGCAAAAGTTTTTTGGATAAAATAATAATTATAAAATCAAAGTATAAATTAAAAAAGGTTCGACACAATTTTCACGTGCCCACTCCTTTGGAAAAAAGATCATCTTACTGGCTCTTGCAGAGCGAATTTAGTATCTGGGACTGGTGTGTCATCATAGTATACCCTAAAAATAGAAATAATTCACCTAGGACATCCATGTCAGAATATTACCAACCCGAGTAATGCAGTTAATTATTGAAAACTGTTGAAACGCAATAAAAAATCAATGAAAGTAGTGAGCGAATTAGAATCACAAGTCACTGCAAAATATGAGTACATGAAGAGCATAATAAGAGGCATTAACCATAAATCTCAATTGAAAAGTGCATGACTTTTACAATTTGAACTTGAGCTCATAGACAGTATAACTGTATATTATATTCCAGCAAATCAAGAGTATTGATCCAGTTATTCCTAAATCAAACTCAATATTCAGACATTCTTACCTTTATACAAAGCTTGCCTAATGAACATTGAATTTCAATACTGAACTTAATAAAATTTCGCAACTTGCAGCTTATTATAATATTTCATGAATATTTTGCCTAATATAACTCTCATGAATTAACTATTTGTTATTTATGGAGATATTGAACACGAAAATAACCTATTTAACTTATCAAAGTTTTCACTGTACGATGTCAATTGTCGGAGAAGTAGTACCTCTATCTCTAAACAGCTATTTGGAGATTCAAATTTCATTCAAAATTTCACTTCATCAACTAGTAGAATTTATTCTACGAAGCATGCAAGATCTTAAGTTGTGCACACAAATGATAATCAACAGTGATCAGATATAGTACCCTTCCATCTAACGAAGGAAGTAATAAGGTATTTCTACATGGAGAGCCCCTTTCTGATTCGAAAACCATCAGGCAAGAAGCGGACTACGTTTCAATGATGGAATCTCTCGTACTTCATTCAGTACGCATGGAATGGAAATATGCCAAAAATGCCCAGCCAAGGTGAAATTCCAAGTCAAATACGCTGAGCGACGGCGCCAAATACCTCCTCTAGTGGTCGGTAAACGGCATCAGTTCGGGCGATGGCCGAGCGGCGCCAAAAGCACGAGAGGCGATCCAAAGAGCCGCGGAGCGAGCCGAGGCTCGCGAATGTGGCGACGGCGGGGAGGGGAACTCACAGAGCACGGCGGGCGAATTCGCATATCGCCTTGCACGACGGCATCTCAGAGCAGGAGGGGGGTGGGGTAATGGGTATGGCTCACCACGAGCGTCGGGAGAGGGGATGTTTTTTTTTTAAGCTTCAGCGGTCTGGGAAAGTCCAAACGCAAGAAGTGAGGGGTGAGAAGGGGGAGTGGCCGACGATCGGAAAGGCCAAACAACATTACTGGTAACTTGCTTGAGGGAGCGCCTTCCTGCTTCCCAATGCAATCAACAACTCAAGAAAGGCTTCCAGAAATGATTGCGACTTTGCAACTTAATGGCTCCGCATTAGAGTAGGTTGATTGCATTATTATTCTTCAGACAAGCCTAACCGGATTACATGAACAGTGAAAATCCCGGGAGATTCGAAATGAAGGTATTACGGATTTATTTTAAGCAAAATGTAATTTTTCATCATTGCAAAATATTTTATGCGTCGCAAAATGAATTAATTAACACGAACCACATAACAAACAAAACAAAAAATAATGTGAAACATTTCATTTATTATTTAATACATTAGTGAATTAATATGTAATTCAACCCATAGAGGTTGAATGCGATCAATTATAATTATTTACGTAAGCCTCCTTCAGCTAATGAAATTCCTTGCTCGGTTGACTCTAAAAAAATACTTTTTGACCATTTTGACACACCTTATGAACACGAGCGTAAATCTGGACGCTAGCTAAGCTCTCTTTTTCTCTTTCTCCGTCGTGGAAACTTTCTGTCCATGCGCGGGAACAACTTCTCTCTGCGATCAAAACCTGACTGAATTACCGCAAAAAGTTTCACGGAAAAGACTTCCCGAAGTTTTACGTCACTCAACGATCTTTTAAGCTCAATCTCTTGTCGGGTATTTTCCCTTGGTACTGACGAGTCCCCCGTAAAAAAAATTGGAGCTTTCAGCCCCAAAATCCATGAAAAGTTATTCAATTTTGTTTTCCAGATTCAATTATTCAGTTTTTCTCCATCACAAACTTGCGATCAAAGCTGAAGGATATGAATAATCCAGGGAGAAAACGGAGGCATAAGTTCCGCATGGTGGTTCTCTATTTGGAAACGAAATTGTAAAGATTTTCTGTGGAGGGTGTCACATAAAATATTAAAATCACACCTTAATCATTGCAACCATTATTGGATTGCACTGAACATTGAAATTTTGTCGTCGGACTTGAAGATTGAGATCCAGATCACCACAGGGCCCATATTAGACGGATTTCCTGATCCCTGCTCAACCCGTAGATGCCCCTGTCGTCCGATCCCTGCAGGGTTATTCATTTCCCACGACGCTTCATGAATTTTTCTTTGATTTTCACGCACTTATTCTTCAGAAAAATATTTAAAATATGTTTTATGTGACCAAATCAAAATCACCTACTGCAACCTAAATATTAAATAAAAAAATACCACATCGTTCCAAAGTTTCTTCTGTGAATTCAAACGAGAGATAATGATAGATCCAGCCTCATTAAGAAAACGTGATTTTTCATAGCTATAAGCACTGAATGAATGACAAAAAAACCAAGACAATATGTACCTATTATCATATACTATAATTGACATATCCAATTACATTGGGCACATATTCGATGCTTATGTGTACATCTATGCATTGGATATTGGGCTACTTTGCTTCCAATTATTACGAAAAAATCTTGCAGGCAAAATTTTTCTCAAGATTAATTCATCAACGGATTGATTTACTCATCCTTTTCTGAGAATTTATTTCATTTGCAACCAGCGAACTTGGATAAAACGCTCAATCATGGTCGGTTTTAAGCGTGCAAGTTCTAACCAAACTTTTGCAAAGTGATTCGTGAAGGCATGGTGAGGTTGCTAATTTCGCTAGTCGGAAAACTCCGAACGGGTACAAGTACCCTGAGACCCATGCGTGCAACGCCGTTCCTCACTCAGAGCAACTTCCTTCCGAAATGAAAAAGCATTCTCGTGGAAAAGGACAATGGGAAATCAATACCTTCGTATGAATTACGCTAACCCACAACCGGCCTCACCATGTTCTCATCAGGTGAATCAGGTTGGAGAGGCGGGAGAAGGTGTGTTCGACGTGAGCAGAGAGGAGGAAGAGACGGAGAGGAAAGGGGAGGAGAGGGAGGGCGAACCGGGGGATGGGCGAACCGCCGATGTCACTTACAGGCAACTCAATAATGGCGATCGCGGACACAAATGTCTAATAGGGCACACAGGCCATTGGAGGAGATGGCTGCCGAGAACAACGGCAGCAACACAAGCAGCAACAATATGTGCTCAATGTAAGCGAAAGCCATCAGCTGTAGCCATTAAATGAAATCACACTGAGTATTGAAGCCGTCATATTAACCGTCGCTAATTCTGAGGAATTTGTTTCCCATTCACAAATCAAAATTAACTACCTATCAGATTAACCCAATTGTTTAAATGTACAGATCGGCATGAGGGGTGTGGGCTCTGTTGTCGATTCAGGATCAGACAAGTTAATCTCGATAACCTGAAGACAAATAAAGCTGCTTATAAATTAGCGATTATCGAATCAGATATAGTAATTTAATTTCATCCATAGAAGAAATAAAACAAGAAACCGAAAAAATTACGCAATTTAAATTTAAGAAATTAAATCTTACACTATTACAAATATATTTTAAACTTTGCGATCTATGAAACGTCTTAACGTAGATTCCCTTGAACGATCGACCAATTTATTTCCTTATAAATGAACCAAATTATTTTTAAAAGCCTCATCTCAAGAAGTCGAGGAATTGCTGACACATTTCGTAATCAGTGTGAAAAGACATTCCACATAGTTAACTAATATTTAGTGCATATGACAATATGTATTGAGTTGCGGGAAATATGTTCCAACGTTCGAACGCATGTGTGCAAAGTGCGTGTGAATGTCGTCTTCATACCCACTTGAAGTTGACACTCAAAATCTGAAACACGCGACGTACTTCTCAATAATCATTTAGAAAATTTACTAAATAGTTAAATATTTCCACATTTAAGGTGGCCTTTCACCTAGTCGAGGTTTCCAAAGTCGTCTTCATTTGAGCATTATGTTTTGTACTGTAATGCTACAGTTACTTTTGTACGTCTGTTACTTGCTTTGATTTTGCAAAAGCGACCAAAGAATTATACATTTTATTTACGAATAAATGAGACTGAGGAAGACATGATGGTGCCATTGTAATACGTTCATTATATGTGCCATTATAATGATACCCTTGTGTGGAAACAATTTCTAAACAACTCACGCCGTATTCGTAATGGTATGGATGAAAACAACAAAATAACGAAACGGAACTGGGAAATAGATCATTATCACAGAAATAAACCTGAAGCTTGGTTTTGATGAATGATGGTATATTCCACTAGAAGAATTATGCATTGAGTGAAATTCACGAATTAATGGGACAGGGGATGGGGGTTACTGACAGTTCCTTTCCCTTTGCCATATTCCCTTTCCCACCAAGTTCCAGCAAATAGAAAATGACCTCGCTTGGGAGTTTAGATGGGGCTTGTCCAAAGGCAGCCCCCGAGTTTCCAACCGAGGACTGTTGGACATGTAGCCGCTACAGTGAACGACCATTCCGCCCGTCAAGGCAAACGAAATACCAAGAGTGTTGCTCGATGCTCCGGAAAACCACTGTCCTAAACATTGGGACCAACATGGCGTGGCGTGGGTCTCGCTCTGCTTCCCGCAAACAATCACATCGCCATGTCTTGGGGAAGAGGGGGTGGGGACAGAATAACAAAAACAGAGCAGGGTGCACGGCTCCTCGAGGCTCCCCGACGTCCCGGCCATGTAATCGGAGGCGATAAAGTTTGGAAGCCAGGATAGGCTCGGGAGATAGCACTCAGATTAAGTGAATAGCATTGGCTTTCCGCGTCGGATTCGATCGCCTATCAGACGGCCAGGGCCACCATGCTCGTTCCTGACGCCCTTCGCACCTCCCCTCCCCCACCCAGGTTTGCTATTCCTGGCGAGCATTGCCCCCGCCTCGACACGCAAACGACCAGGGCCAGGCCGGGGCCGATGGCATCGAGACCGTTGATCGCCCATATCGGCCGCCGCAATCTACTCGTCGGGGCGAAGGTTGGGGCATGGGGAGAGGGAGGATGGGAAAGGGGGCGGCGAAGAGAATCGGTTTGAATTTCGCGAAGGAGGAGTTGTTCATTGCATTTTTCACGGCAGAAGTGTGCCCAACTGATTTTCGCATTGTCCCCCGCCACGTCTTTCACCGATCCGAGCCCTCACCGACAGCCATCAGAGAAGTTTCCTGGGTGAATGTGCTCAGGGGCACAGAACTGTTTCCATGTTTTAATACATTTTTAAGGATAATATTACTGATTTTTGTAGCGTTTCTGCATATTTTCATGTTTATTCAATACATTTAATATCGCCGAAAAAACATACTTATAAAAGAAACCTAGATTTTTCTTTGCATGAAACGCTAAACAAATTAATAATGTTGGACAAAAAATCATGGCATGATAATTGAAATTATGGTTGAATACTTATAAGGTTCTCAAATAATTAATCGTAGATATGAAATACCTAATTGTTCAAGCAATAAAGTATTAAAACCATGCAGATATACTATATAGTGGTAAAAAAAGTTCAACGCCAGGAGACTTTTCCTAATATGTCTTTAAGACGACCGCTATTTTTGAGTTATTGTTTTGCATTCTACATGGAAATTTATGACATTCATAAAGTAATGAAATCTTCAGTTACTTTTGAAAATTGATGAAAAAACAAATAATTACGACTGTTTTAAAATGCATTGATTCAAGTAGAAATAATTAAATGAAGCATTAAAAAAATGGGAGGTAATATTATGATGGCCCAGAATTGAATTTTTCATACATTATATTTTGACGGATTCACATAAATATTGGTTGGTATTCATTTACCCACGATTTATGAGATTTCTTGGATCCGTTGCCACTGTGAGCAACTATAACTTTGTTTGTTTTCCTATTTGAAATCAACACTACTTATGTTAACAGCCGTTTAGAGCTTTACGTGTTTCCATGAATAATATATAATTCAGGCCACTCCTGCTGTAAGTTCATATGTCCATACGCTGATCACCGAAAATTCATCGAAACTACGAGTAACAATGATCAAAATTTCATTTTTTCATTTTTTGACCCTTAATAAATCAAACGAGAAGGCCTGTCGGAATTCCAGAGAAAGACGGGCCACCTGAGGCGTGCTAATTAACGCGGCTTGATTAACATACGACCCTCGGTCAAAATCAAACAAAGCAAAACCGGCAGATGCGCAAAATTCTCGTCTCATGACTAATCGATTGCTATCTATCGATTATCAAATCGACTCTACTAGCAAAGAGAATCGTGTCTATACTTCAGAAGTGTCGCTAAAATATATTCAGTGAAAGGTGTCTTTTTATAACTTAGCCCATATTAACACGTTTCAGCGAATTAATTCATTATTTATGCCACTCCCTCAGCAAATGGTGCATAAATAAAAAGTGGGCTGTTTACGATGTTTACCAGTCCTATCCGATCGATCTGGCAGGAATAATCGACTTAAGAGTATAACGACTAAAATGCCGGCCACTTCAATTCACTCAGAATCTAAACCAAAGGAGGTCAATAGCGAGTTCCGGTAGGGGAGAGGACATATGATGTGTGTGTGTGTACGCCGACCGAACCCTCAAGTAAACTCCTAGGCTACTCATTGTACCATCATTTCATCCTAGTAGTAGTTTTGATGGGAGGCGACCGACAGCTAAGGTCATTTGCGCCATAGGGGAAGGACAGGAAAGGATGAAGGGTGGAGAGAAACCCGGCGTCGGCATTAGCCTACTCTTTACGAAAGGCGCCAAGGGGTCCGCGGCTTAACGTCCCATCCGACGGACGGCGTACTCACTCAAAGTGCCCTCCACAAAGCACCTCAAGTAGGGATCGAGATACCTCTGAAAAATATTCAACACCGCCGGGATTTGAACCCACGCCCTCAGGGTGGGAAGCCAGTACGTTATCATTTCATCCTATGATGAAATCCTTTGCATTTCATCAAGTCCTTAGATGAAATGAAACTTAAAATAAATAACGGGTATTTAATCATTTCCCAAATTTAGCAGTGGATATAATGGTACAGGTAGGCAAAACACTCCTGGGCGAAGTTTACTTGACCACACCTCGATCTTTCATCAGATTAAATACTCGCATATGACGCCAATGCTTATATGATAACTATATGGGCACTGGGAGACTGAGAAATTGTACACTTGAAGTAAAATTAAATACTAGCTCATTATTAAGTTATATACCTTATTTTGTAACGATCGAAGTTTGACATCAATGTTTTCAGCTAATGCTATCGTCCTTTCCTGAATCAACGAAAGTATAAACTCGTCCAAAATATTTAATATTGGGTCAAATGATTATTCAAAACAGCTTTCAAGCAATTATTTTCTCTAAATAAATTGATCCACCAAAAAACTCTGTAAATGATTATTTTAAAAGCATGTATTTTTCATTAAGGAGTATATTTTCAATACCTAGTGAAAAAACTCTTCAGAAAACATAATGATAATCTAAGCATTCATAATAAACTTTAGTCAACATGTATATTAAACAAAAAATCTGCACTGTAGACAACGAGGAATTTTGATACCTCTATCAATAATCTGGAAAACAATTTCAACTTCAGATTAATCTTTGTGCAGAAAATTTCGGTCAGGAATCTATGACTTTCCATTCTATTTTCCTCGAGGGAATCTTCCTGTCAGTCAGATTCTTTCGAAGGAAAGATTTTTGATGGATAACTCTATCATTTTACCATAAAAACACAGGGGATATGCCCGTACGTGGAAAGGCCCGTGCTTTCACCTCCAAAAGCCATTCGAGGCGTGAACTATCACCAAGCAGTTACGGGAAATGAAACTGTATACCATTCGAGAGAAAATTCCTCGTCATCAGAGTTTTCTCTAGATTAACTGAGTGCGAGAGGGATAGGATAGAAACATTTTTTCATTTCGTTTCAGCTGTAACCTCTGCTACGCCCATTACATTGTCTAAAATTTGATATGGTGGATAACATATCTAGTACATCGATCCTGGTTCTCTAGAAATTATCTTGTATTAATCCTTCGATATTAATACCATAACTTTTCAATTTTTTTGCAACATTAGGTCGGTTCTGGTTGAAATAAGTGAAAGAAAAAAATAATCAGAATGGTCTGGGATATTTTTGTTGTGACAAGAAAATAACTGAAATACTACTTTGATCAAATATTTCCCGGAATTTATTCAGAAAATTAAAAATACAAGTTTATTCATCTAAATCTATATTGTCCCCTTCAAAGTAATCCCCATCGACTGCAACACACTTATGCCAGCGCTTGATCCAATCCTCGAAACATTTTTTATATTCGGTTTTCGGTATGTCCATCAGTGCTTCCTGCGATTTTTCCATTACTTCCTCTCGGCTGCTAAAACGCGTTCCCCGTAATGGTTTTTTAACTCGATTGAACAGAAAGAAGTCACAGGGAGCCAAATCAGGTGAATTCGGTGGCTGTTGGATGGTATTTGTTGCATTTTTCGTCAAAAAATTACGAATAATGATAGCACTGTGCGACGGTGCGTTATCATGGTGCAAAATCCACGAGTTTTCTGCCCACATTTCTGGTCTCTTTCGGCGAATTGCTTCACGCAAACGTCTCATAACGCCCAAATAATACTCTTTGTTTACTGTCTGGCCTTCTGGCAAAAATTCATGATGCACTACACCGTCGTAATCCATGAAAACCGTCAGCATTGCCTTCTTTTTTGACTGAAAACGACGTGGTTTTTTTGGTCTCGGCTCATTTGGTGAACGCCATTCACTTGCCTGATGTCTGGATTGCGTGTCGTACTCATACACCCACGTCTCGTCTCCAGTAATGATCCTTTTGATGAATGTGGGATCGGATTCAGCCTCGCAAATCATGTCTTTTGCGGCGTCAACACGGTCTCTTTTTTGCATGAAATTGAGGTATTTTGGCACCAACTTTGCTGCTACACGACGGAAACCCAAATCATTAACCACAATGTCTTGGGCGGATCCATAGGCAATGTTCAAGTCCTCCGCTATTTCTCTGATGGTTAATTTGCGGTTATTGACCAACATTTCTTTTACTTTATCAATTTTTTCACCGACTTTCGATGTCGATGGTCTGCCACTGCGTTCATCATCTTCGATTGACTCACGACCACTTCTGAACCGCTCGTGCCACTGGTAAACGACCGTTTTTTTTAGAGAATCGTTGCCGAAACACTTTTCCAACATTTCCAACGTCCGTGCGCCACTAAATCCGTTTTTTACGCAAAATTTAATACAAGTTCGTTGTTGCAAATTTAAATCCATTTCTGCAATTGTAAAAAATCGCCAACACACACAGAGATAGATGTACTCTTGGCTACGTAACTTTTGCAAATGTCAAGTTATGACACTAAGATTTAAAGGGAATATCAACAACAGATGTACCAATTTAACAAAAAAACAGAACTCAAATCGGAACGATGGGAGCGCCACACGGTGGTTATTCCGGGAACTTTTTGATCAAGGTAGTATCGCCACTACAAAGCAAAAAGATGAATTGGTCATGAGTAATGAGCAGCTGTGATTAAATGCATGGTCACTAAAGTGTGGCGTTAAATCATCATTGATTTACGCAGAAAAATTCGAAATCTGGTGATCCGAAAAGTGGACGGTACTCCCACCCACCGAGTGACCACAACCATTTCCGCCCCGCCCAGATTTCTCCCTTGGGGGCGGTCAGGTGTCCATGGCGGTCCGTGTATTCGCGGGAACTGGGAAGAGAACTCTGCGGTAACCATCCTCCCCTCCCTCAGCACTCCTCCATAAACAAACCGTCGTATTTTTCACCATCACCATCCTCACCGAGAACGGATTTTTTTTACGGCCCTCATGAAATTTCCGTCGGTAAGGGATCGATTATCGGGAAGGGTCGATGGATCAATTTCACGAAAACGAATCCTGATGTGGACAAACTCAGAAACCAATCTAATTTTCTCTAGAGACTTCCTCCTCGCAACCAGACCTCATAGGATTGGACAGACAGAGAGAGAACAGAGAGTGTCATTTGAGCCCCAGTACGCGCTCGGGCTCTCTCTCCCTGCTGAAGTAATTTCCTCGACGTTACGGCCAAAGATTTGAGGTTTCCACTCTGCACTTTGACGAAATACTGTTCGGAAGCGTCAACCCTTTTTTCAAAGGTCATGCTGAAAGAATTCGAATCAGAATTTCTCCGAGAAATAATTTCAGGGGGATTCGCTTGGCACTCACGATCTAATGAAGTAGGAAAGAGTTTTGAAGGCAGCTCGGCACTTTTTATTTACAGTTCCCCGTACGTTACCGGAAGAAAATTCACATGAACACATTATTTGACTTTTTGAATGGCAGGCAGTGGAAGCAGATAACGCAAAACGAAGCATGATTCAACCCATAATATCTTATTCTTCCTTTCAAGACATTATGAGAAAGTACTAGTATGACAAATTCCTTCGGATCCAGCTGAAAAAGTTTCAAGGGCTTCTCTTTTTTACCAAGCGTTCATCGCATATTGGAAATTAATGATAAATTCAAGTTCCTTCAGAAATTAATATTTTTTCTTGGAAGAGAAGAAAATTACTTCGAAAAATTAACATCAGAACTACACATTCAGAATATTTTTTGATGAATTCTTTAAGATTCCCGTATTTTTCAAATATTCTACATGGACTTGTAGAAAGATAAGCAGAAGTAGAGGTAGCTAGTGCTACACGTTATCCAGAGTCATAATTTAAAGAAGCCCTCATTACCCTAATCTTTGTAAAACACATTCAAACTGAATGAAATGAAGCAATTTTCCTTGTCTAGCAGGACATTTTGAAGCTTCTCTCTTCCCTACTTCACTTATCTTACACTTCTGTTTGTTTAAATGCTAACCCTGCCCCGCCTTTTACATTGGTCAATGCACTACACCTCTGCATCTCCGCACTAATATTCCTAGAGCTTCCTGCAACCTCTCATCCCCAACCTCCTTACTTCCAGTTCCAAATTACGTCTTTCTACGTAATCTGAATTTAAGTAACAGTAAAAATGTATTCACCCTACTCTCTTACCTACATTAAATCCGTGCCACTTCCACTCATACCATTAGAAAACACCTCTATTAGGCTACCAGGGAGTTGAAAATTCCTTGAAACATTTTCCTCCTCTCATCGCAACCCCCCCCCCCCCCCACGACCGAGAACTCTATCTCCTCTCGACCCTCCACACTTCTTTCTTCATACCCACAATTCTCATATCCCCCTTTACTTCTACCTTCATTCCTAAAATCCCACCAGGAGAAGGTGGTTTTAAAGCCACCCAAAATTTCAGAGGACATCGTGAAACTTACCATCATGAGTTTTATAATTTAAGTAATACATTTCAACTTTATCGTAAATACATGTCTTTGGATGGAGTTGAATATTGCCAAGTATTGATGAAACGTTTAATAGAACCAATATTTGTTCACCGTAAAGTTAAGTTTTCCATTACATTTTGAGCTATGGTACAACTCGATAATTTCTGTCGTGATGCATTCATTATCTAATCTATTATTTGCCCTGAATCATGTGCCAGCGTTTTTCTACGGTCGTTACAATGTCTAATATACATTTGCCCACCGTGCGCCAAGTTTATGAATTTACTCTTCCCTCTCAGTACAGGAGAGGTCAGCGCTAGTTGCGATACACCAGATGAGACGGGTCGTTCGTTTACCGAAACGGGAGACGGAGATGCGGAAACAATGAAAAAAACACCTCGTGATTTACTGCGCTCAAGACGTCATCCTCCGAAGTAACCTCCACACCAACGAATGGCAAAAAAACAAAAGACGCCGAGAACGCCCGGGAGCCCGTTTACATTAGAGATATACACAGGTTTGCGTCTTCCTCGTGGAGTCACTTCTCTTTTTTATAGGTTGATGAATTTTTCGGCCGGGCGAGGCCGAGCGAAGGTATGAGGGAATCGATATAAGGGGCGGGGGTGTTGCGAGACGGACCGTGGTCGGGAGTGTGGGGACATGAGTGGGATATGGGGCGGGGAATGGAGTGGGGAGGGGGAGGGGAGGAGTTGGGAGAGGACTGACGAAAGGGCAGAGGGACAAAGGATGAAAAATAAATTTGGTAACGTGAGACGTTTTGGGGCGGGATTGTGTCGGAGGATGGGCGAAGTAGTGAGCTTGGCGACATCTGAAGAGCGATTCCCGGAGATGACCACTCAATGAGGAGGAAATTCTGCGAAATAGCCTTAAGTTTGTCGGGTCGGTTTTTTATTGCGTATTGATCCCGCAGAAATTTGGTAAATATGTTCATCAGGGAATCCGGTGTACACAGAAGAGATTAAATGATAAAATATGAGTAGTACTGGAAGAATGTTTTTTAACCATGGTATTTTACAGAGAACAAACATTTTCTTACGACAAATGAATGTTTTTATTCCACTTTATTTTCACTAAGTAAATAGCGATAGATATTTTATAACGTAAGAATATTTATTCTTTCAAGAGGCCATCCAAAGACGATCTAAATTTCCGGTAAATTCATTTAAGACATGATAACATCCTGATTATAACTCGCGCGGATTTTACGGGATACAAATATTTCATAGAACACTATTTTTCAGGCTACCTTCTAAAATCCACTCTATTATTATGACAAGCAAGGCCTTTGCTCAGTTAATGAAATTGGTTAGGATACATTTGCTTTGGTGATTTTTGTTGAACTATAAATTCTAATGAAAGATGAGGAATTTGAACGACGCAAACATATGGTATGGCCCTGGATATACCGCTTCAACTTCTAAACAAAAAAATCATACCATTTATTGAATCATGGAAAGTGTATTCCTTAGTGTTGAAGAAGCGTAATTTGAAAAGTTAATATCCAATGTGAAAGATTAATGCAATCAATTTTTTATTGGAATTAAGCTTTTGGTTGAACAAAGCAATAAACAACGACCGGTGGGCCGTTCAAAATTTATGCTCTCTTTATAATTCTCTTATGGTATTACAACTTTTGGGAGAAATTTTCTCGTTATAATAATATTCGCTCATTTCCACGACATTTTTGAGCAAAGAAGTTGAACAAGCGCAATAAAAATCCGGAATATTTCGAGATATTTTCCATATTAGTTGAAGTACCGTGCTCCATTCGCTTTTGATTGGATCATACGTACAACATAAAAATTTATTAATTGTTTTCCATTTTGGCAAAAGAACAATTCAATTTAATAGTTTACAGAGCATAACTACCCCACTGAACTCCCCATTGTTTTTCCAGACCGGATATCCCGCTAATGTCAATTAATATACACGATTACGCCATTTGTCAATTGCACGAATTCAAGATTTAGTTGAAGGTTGTCCCAAAGGATCAGGATCTCAGTAATATTCTATGGGCTCTCAAAAGTATCAGCGTAACATATGATTCAAATAGGTAGACTTCCCTAGAAATCTGTAGGGAAAATAGACAACCAGAATATCTACTTAATATGTACATATGCAGTGAGACATGCAACCCAGAGCTGGTGCCGGCGCATAGGGCAAACGTTTAGCTTCTACTCGTATATTTCCATACAAGTTCCTAGAATACGAGGTTAATTAATTAAAGGGAGAGGAAAAAATAAAAGGTACCGGGGCCTTGGTATTAAAATTAGATACCAGCATATAGATCAAAATATAATGTATTTTAGTTACCTAGGTACGTACACCAATTCCAAACTCTACTATTCATTGAAGTAACAATAGACCATAGGGATGGTCACCAATAGCAAGGAAAGTAAGTACCAGTACCTCGGCTCTTTCAGCTAGGATTCAATTCCTAGAAACTAGTTTCTCGGTAACATTCACCCAAGGTACTGATGTCATTAGGAAATAATCCAAGGTATTTATGGGTGCTAAGTGCAGATCCAGCTATCAACCCCTGGCATCTAACTACACATGTGTATAGTTTTTTCCCTGCCCTGGAGAGTCGGCAATTTTTATCGGGCGTAATGAGTGCCCTACGAGATAGGAGGGGTTTTCGTAAACGAAGGCGGGAGTGCCGAAAACAGGGGAGGAGGAGAAGGGGAAGGGTTGCTCTCAAGCATACGTGCGTGCGCGTAAAAGTTGAGCGATGAGGCATCTAGTTTTTATTCTCATTTGTTTCCTCTTCTCCGCTTTATATTCCGATCAAATACCGCCACTACGACATGCGATGCGGAAAATGCGAGAGAGACATACAGTGTGGAGGAGGGACCAAGGAATGAGGCTTTCAGGGTGGAGGGAAGATGGGTTTCATCGCGTACGGTGCCGGGCGGAGTGGTCGTGAGGAGAGTGGGGGTGGGGGATGTGGGAAGAAGAGTTGCATAGCGTTTGGTGCCAGACGGAGTGATCGGTGGTGCGTGGGGCTACCACGAAGGATGTACGAGTACGCTCGCCGACGAGGCCTCTCGTCCAGTGCGGACTTTTTTCTCTCGATTTATTACCGCAGAACATGCACATTGCGCATGGAGATAAGGAGCCACCGATGTGCGCTGTGAAATTTTAAAGAGGCGCCGTGGCGTAATCTGGGGAGCGGTGGAAGGGTGGGGTGGGAAGAGGGAGCGTGAAACCACAAGTAGTCGCCCCACCGAAAGCTTTCTCGGAACGAATCCACTCGAACAGTGATTTTGGGCCGGGTAAGGGGCCTTCGGCGCCATTCATACCTCGGACCCTACAGCAAATTCCCGTTCGAGTTCCATTGTGAGCACGCTTAGCTCAGAGAGAGCCCAAAAGTATGCATGCATTGTGAGAGGATTATTATTATTGGTAACCTACCGGTTGAGGCAGTTTTTGAATGGACACAAGCTACCAAGTGGTGCGGTGAAAATTCTCTTGTCTTTACTAACGAACCAACCCAAGATTCTTTTCTGCGATAAGCCACTCTTCATCTCCGTAGACTTCTTTTCTCCCTTCATTTCGTCCAACGTCCCTATCCTATTTCTGTTCCTTCCTCGTTTGCCTGACATTCTCCCCTTATCTCAGTCTCCAACTCCCCAATGCCAATCAATACATATGCCCTCAATCTATTTATCCTGTCTTCTTATGATTTCTCCCAACAATCCCCGCTCCTCCCCCAATACACACAGCCATTCCTCGTTTGTTTTTCTTTCTGCCCACTTCACCCTCTCCATTCTTCTCCACACCCACATTTCAAAAGCCTCCAATACACGCCCATAATTCTGCTTTAATGAACATTTTTCCGCTCCGTACATCACTACGGTCCATATGAAAGTTTTAACGAACCTTTTCTTAATATCTTTAATCAACGTTCCCGTCAACAATTGAGAGGTCGTCGTCAATGGGAGGGAATATGGTAGAAGAATAATCAGTAGATAAAAATAAACGCACACAGTTGATGAAACTTCGCCGATACCAAATTAAGCCCAGATAATGAAATATTACGTCTGAATAAAGAAGCACGCGTACTTTTCGAGTTTTCACATACGAGTACTCCGTAAAGTGAAGGAGTTATTTGTAAGATGTTACAAGAAAGTCTGATATGGACCCATAAAACCCGCAGCAACTGATTATCAGCAGAAATTCATATACATACTTAATGCAATAGCACTATCAGATTTATTAATGATTGCAAAAAATAAGACTATATCAGAAACTATTACATGAAGCTGGAGATGCTAAACATATCAAACACCATCATCTATGTCTCACCGTGGTCTTAACTTGAAAAGTATATCCACAGTCTTCCCAATATACCTACCACAACGATTCACGGTAAAAGCTGAGTGCAGGAGCCCACCCTTCCCATCCTTAAATTATTTAATACTGCACTTCAATAGTCTGAGGTAAACTCTTTCATACTCTAGGCCTCCGTAACCTTTAGCTTACTCCTCAGTGAAAATAAAAAGAATTAGATGTCGATTTCACTTGGAAAGATTATGTCAGATTTTTGATGAAATCAAGTAATTGAAAACTGGATTTTAAAATGATTGATATCGAAGTTTCAATGATGTCATTAACATGCAATCTTCTTTCCTACATTTATGTAAATACATATTCTCTGATATATAAAGGCTATCCTGAATGCCATGCATTCTTCAATGTGAATCTAAATTGTTTAAATAAAACCATTTCCTAACTAAACAGTTACTTGTGCGTTTTTTTATTTTTTCCTACTAATTATATCGCATTATTATTATTAACATTATTATTTAATCTAAATGTTTATTAATTTGACAAGGATGAAAAAAATTGAATCTTTGTCTCATGCAACATAAAGATCTTTGATAATAAAAGTGTCATCTACCTAACGTATCATACAGATTTGCAAGGCTTTCATGTGGCAACTGACATCCACAGCTATGTGTGTAGGCTATTTGTTAACGCGGGCTAAGTAAATAGCATTATATAATAAATTATCTAACTATACACGCAATACTCATTGTTAAATACTTTCACTCAGCTGAGTTGTTTGTTGGTAATTGGTGAAAATGAATATATGTAATGCCTGTTTTGTACTTATTTGTATAGAATACGGGAAGAAAGTGAAGGGTTTATCATATTTTGGACATGTTTGGAAGGGGTGAGCCTGCTAAATGTCTTGCTTGGAGTGAGGAGGAAGGAAGTGATCATCAACTGAGGACGTGTTTCACGGCCAGTTCCTTTCGTGTGCTGGATGCACTCCACGAAGGGTGCTGGGAATAAAACGCCCCGGCGTCAATAAAATACGCAGCCAGAGAGTTGCATTTCCTTTTTCGCGAGCGTCGCCCATCCCAGATGACCAGGATGTTACTGCAGTGCTAGCGCTCGCGGCACGGCAGGTCGCACCTTGCAGTTCTCAAACGCGCCGTGCCGAGGCGCTCATATATCCCCGTTCAGAATTTTGGTCGCAATTATCGAGCTCAGCGCGGAGAAATGAATGCGATAAGCGTGCAAACGGCTCAAAGAGCATGCGTGGAGTCGGAGGGATCCCCCCGAAATACGCATTACGCCTAGTATGTTGGGTCGAAAGTGACTCGGAAGCAGGACTATGGTGCGCTGAGGATGTTGAATACAACACCATTGACAGAAGGGAAGTGAGGAACGGCTTTAAGAGAAAATTGTCCATGCCGACGGTTATAATAAGCTAAAATGTTATATCTTAAAGAATGGCTCAATATATTTGAAATAAATGTTTGTACTCTCTCTTTTTAGTTTAAAGTTATTGGCTTATGATTTAGAAACATAAATATGAAAAAATGACATTTCTGAAGTTATAAGGTTCATATTTCAATCCGGTTCACTTCATACATAACACGAGGTATCAAAATGAAAATACATGAATCCGTTAAACAAGTAACATCTAGAGGCAAGCGATTAATTCCTGGACCGGATATTTGTAAACACCGGTCAGATTATATTATTGGATATTCGAGTCGCACTAGTCCAAGTATCACACACTATTTTGTATAATAATTAACACGACCAATGAAAATCCACAGCTGAGATGCAAATTTTTCATAGAATAATTTAGGTAAATGGTACCAATCTAATTTTAAAATCAATGGAGAACATCTTTCTAGCCTCTGTCAACGATTACAATTTTACATTAGCTACTCTCCGGACCAAATTAAGCAAATCTGGGTGGTGCGCCAGACTAAACCGTGAAAAATATGTTTCAGCCAAGAACTAAAATACATTACCTCACCCAGGCTAAAATGGCAATGTCGATGGTGGAATATATTTTCATAAGCCTATCGCGCTACAATATAAATGGATCTGAGAAGGAGAGATTCGTTTATGATTTATATGAAAAAAGAATGAAGAAAACTTTGAGAAACAAATCATTAGACCCAAATTCCTTCAATCTGTTTTAAGGGAGGTTTTTCTATCATGAAATTCTACTCACCATGAAAATAATAGCCCGAGTCCCTGACTCGTGCACCAAGTTTTAAGCTCTTTCAAATGTTTAAATATGTCGCTCACATAAGTCGTGCTACAATTGTAAATACGTTTAATAAAATTAAAATATGGAATTCTGTAGGCGTATTTATTGACTAGGTACACAGAACTGTTATTAAAATTTAATTCTTGTAAGATACCATATAACTGTAAATAGGGATATTGCAGATATTTTTTAGAACGTACATGGCTATCATTTCTCCACTGGAGATAGTTTGATGAATCTAGGTTACGCAGGCAGAAAGAGGTAGAATTGTTGGTTGCAAGAAGGGAGAAGATTTATGGTCGCGGAGAAATCGATGCCAGACTTTCCTAAACTGGGGGCTATGGCTGTCTTCCGAACAGGGGTGCTCATTACCACGTGAGGTACGTGATGACCTGACATCCAAGTAAGAACTAGAATATCTCTATAAAACGAATATCTTCGGTGAGAATTGCACCGAGAACCTATGCGGGAAAACCCAATGAACTAACTACTACTGTAAGAAGTAAGAATTTCATTCACGAAGTTCGAAAAAGGTCTATGACAAACCGATACTTTGAAACATTTTAAGATGAATGTTGAGGAGTACATAAGGACATTGGGCACGATAAGGAAATAAAGATACGGATTAACTGGGCACACCGTGAAGAATAATTCATTTATTATGTGCATGACAGAAGGGAAAAGGGGAGGGGGGACAATACAGGGAGGATCAAATGACAAATAGTAAAGAGGAGAGTTTAACGGGAGATCTGTCACGGAGCAAGTATATTGGAAAGAAATGAGACTGGAAGGTTGCAGTCGGCCAATCTTGGATTTGAAATACTGATGATAATCATATGCTTAACCGACGTAATGGTATATCAGGCCCTGTGTGTGAATTACTTGAGAAAATATTAAGCCTTAGAATTGATTTAAGGAAAACAATTAGCAATAATAGGTCCTATCAACTCCACATTCGATTTCTATGTAACTCATATAAGTAACTTAGGAAAAAGAGGAAACGAAAAAAAGAAAAAGTGCTTAAAAATCAGTGCATTTAAAAGGGGTCCATTAAGCGACTCCATTTATTCAATAACAGCATGTGACAGTGACAGCAGAAATGTCCGTACCACTTATCCAATCCAAGACATTCCTTTCCCTTTATCCTTTAATGTCAGCAAATGCACACCCTGCCATTCACCGTTTGGAATCCAATAGAGCATGCCTGTGCCACCGCATAGAAATTATCACCACGGTACGAGCATATCTACCTTGTCAAGCGCACTAAAGATGAATTGACTGCGGATAAAATCTATGACTTTTAATCTTCAACTGCACGCAATAGGTTAAACTCGCACTCCCTAAATATTTCGCATCTACGAACTCCTTTCCAGGACATGAAATGAAGCTCAGAAGTCCATGGGAGGTCCAGGAAACAAGGAGGCGTAATCTCGTCCGAAACGGCAAGAGCGAGAGAGGGAGTGTTTTTCTGTTGCCTGCGAGAGGGGGTTAGGGAGGAAGGCGGAGGGTCCTTTGAGTAATGACCGAGGAAGTCGACGGAAAGAGGATTAAGGGGCGAAATTGTTTCTGGAGGAAAAGACGGAGAGAAGGCGAAAGCCCGTGTGGAAAGAGGGTGAAGGAGTGTCGGGGACAAGAGGAGAGAGAGAGAGAGGGAGGGAATGAGTTCTCAGATTATAACCGAAAAACTTATGCTGGTTACTGAGGTTGCTTTGGTGATTTGCTCGTTGGAACAGGGGAGCGAATTAAGGGGCGCAAAAGTGCTGACCACGCAGGTAAATCACGATAACTAACTCGGCAAACTGCTGCAAAAGTCTTACAATTTAACTTATCTCGGAACAACACCATGGGTGCAATTTGAGGGCAAGCTGACAAACTGTTGACTTTCCCTAAGTGTGATGAGAATGAATGCTGTTTGAAGAGTTAGATAACGTCGTTTTCCATCTCCTGCCTGTGCCTAATTGGAGTGCGCTCCAACTGCAAGCCCGTATTATGGGATCCGGCACAGAGGTTTTTATTTGCAACGTCAAGGATTTGCTCAACTCTTGCCGATTTTTTGGTGCAGTGCCAATTTGAAGGGAAGTAGGGTTAATGTTTTCTTGGAGAGACGCTGCTGCTATGGGTAATTGAGATGGTTGGGGTGGATCGGGAGATGTAGGAATTAGGAAAAGGAGGATGAATAGACGGATGTAAACACGATGCCACCATTAGGCTCTTTCAACAAAAAGTACTCTAGAGAATAGGACCGGCGATTACTCTAACGGGCAGTGTACCAAATACTGCATTATGCGCGAATGCGAACCACATGGAAAAATAATCACAGGACTGGAAATTGAGCCTAAGAAGCGATGGCACAACTTCACAACACACACTTGTTATCATTATATTGTTACATGTGACGAACGATGAAAACGTTATTGAATCGTTATTTCTTCAATTTTTATAAAATGAAATTCATAAACAATAACTGCTGACACTAACCAAAATCAATAGAGCTAGGCCGGAAGACCAGTGAATAGAAATTGTTTTAAAGAGATTTGCTATCACCGGTAATCATAGAAAATAACATACAAATAAGTCCTTTGATAACACAGCTAAACTTCTAAAAAACGATTTCACCTACAACAATATACTGTTGGCCACCGATCATTTTCAGATTTATAGGGTGTAAATAATTCTTATATTCAAGAAGATTCAATGAATATAAGTGACCGTTATTATTAATCAATTTTCAACGATTGTTCAAGTTTTTGATGTTCGGCATCATGCTGGGAAAGCAGGCCTAGTTTTGAAAACCAGGGCACTCACTAGTCGGCGTGCTGAATCGAGGTAAGAACTAAATTCTAATTCATCACGTCGGGTTAATTCAACGTTTGGTAGTGTGCTTTGGTAAGGATTTTCATCATAAAGCAAAGCGCGTCAAATGAATACCTCAGTCATCGATTAAAGAATAGAAAATGTAGTGATAGATTGAAATCCGTGACAAAAATTCAGGGGGTGGGTAAGGTCATGTCTTCAACGCAATGTGCTACTTACAGACAATGTTTGCCAACCGGACCGAAAATATAAATTTAGAGAAAGAGATGTGAAAACAAGCAAATTGGTGGACTATTTCGCCGGGGTAACAGTGCAGCAATTCCATGGCATTCCTAACGTAATCCCTTAAAAAGCCGTTCAATTGGTGATTGTGCCCCGTCACACGCCTTAAGGCGGCCGCGAGGATGTAGATGAAGAGAGGTGGTGGAGGTCAAACACGAAGAGGACGGACGGCTGGGAGGGCACCGCAAGTGACTGCGAGAGGGAAGGGAACGCGTGGGGTGGGCCCTGGAATGGGAGGGACATGATCCCGGTAAAGGAGGGTCGATGAGGGAAATGGCTCGAAAGGAGATGAAGACGAATGCGGCCTGGGGAGGGCGCTCGGGACGGAAACTGATGGGTTGTGGGAGTCTTTATTACCAGAAACTGGGACCCCTAAGTTCCATGGCCTTAACATTTAATCCCTCATGGGTGGGGCGAATCCCTACGTGCTGGGAGACCCCGGGCTGTGCCAACGGGGAAAGGGAACAAATCGAACAGATCAGGGCAGGAAGACCGAAGAGGGAGAGGAAAAGAGTGCAGGGGAGGGTGGGACACAAGGTGGTGGAGGAAGGTGGAGAGAGAGTCCTGAGAAAGAATAATGGGGTCAGCGTCGGGTAAAGTTTACTGGAGCCAGGACCTAAGGACACCAGGGAAGAGGGAAAAGATTTGGGTAATTATTTGGTTTGCATGTGGTGCTATTCACATATATGCATATATATATATATATATATATATATATATATATATATATATATATATATATATATATATATATATATATATTCAAACACAAAAACCCGCCATATGATGAACAAATATTCATTCACATGGAAATAGATATATAGTATGGAAAAGGGATAGGAACACATATAAAAGAAACATTTGTGATTTGCTCAATTCTACCTCTCCTGTGCTCATCTTTTAGATGTGTTCCTATCCCTTTTCCGTATATCTATTTCCATGTGAATGAATTAAATAAATAAATGTATATATATATATATATATATATTGTATTGTCTATTTCTCCTTTGGTGGGTGAAACAGCCCCCTGACGCCATCTCTTGGCTGAAAGAATCGGGGCGCTTGGCGACATATTAGACCCACGGATCTCAGGGTAAATTGACTATCCTCGATAGCTCAAGTGGTTAAGAGCATCCGCCCGGCAAGTGGAAAGATCCGGTGTTCGAGTCCCGGTTGAGGAAATATTTTTACTCTTGTGATCCGTTCGATTCCGCCTTCCCCACCTCTATTGTGTTCGTCCTTTATATGTGTTCCTATCCCTTTTCCTTATATCTGTTTCTGTATATATGAGTATATATATATATATATATATATATATATATCTCCCCCTACCCTTTGAAGCCCCACTAGCGAAATGGCGAACATATTCACACGGGTATACATACAGGTAGGTATGCGAAAAAGGGATAGGAACACATTTAAAGACAAACAGGAATTGTGGGGAAGGTATATTGATGCGGATCAAAAATGGGAAAAGGTTTCCAACCCCGGGACTTGAACTATAAGACGCCTATCTGATGAAGGATCCATGATGCTTCCAGGAATTACGGTTGCGTTGTTAAATTGTTAGTCTAACAACAAACCTACGTGACGAAAGCAGCATGGATCCTTTATATACACATACAAACACACACACATATATATATATGCATATTAAATATACATATATATATATGCATATATATAAGCATATATATACATATATATGTATATTTAATATGCATATATATATATATGCATATATATATATATATGCATATATATATATATATATATATATATATATATATATATATATATATATATATATATATATATATGGCAGGATATATATATACATGGCAGGATTCAGGATACGTCAGAGGGACAGGGTATCAGTGTATACGTATATAAAGGGTGGTGTGTGCATAAACAATATATATATATATTTATTTACGCACTCACTACCAAAGTTCTGCGTCGAAATGAGGGATATACAATGGGCCTACATGGCGGACCCGACGGATTCGAAGCGACGCAGCTTCCACTGTTGCTAGCGAATGACGTTAAATCTCGGAAACTTGAGGAGATGCGGTCGATGACGTAATACAATGAGCCAACGAGCCGATTCAAATAACAGCGCCTTTATTTAAAACCAAAAAGTTTTAAAACATTTGTGTCTGCCATTAAGTTGTTGTGGTAATTTGTTTTTGTACAGTAGGCAATTATTTCAACAGTCTTCCCATACACCATGATGAAAATCATTATTTAATTCATCTCACTATAATTTAATTGAGAGTAAAAAAGGCAGAATCACCAAAACGAGCTGCATTACCCATAGTTGATGAATTGGGTTGAAGGGAGGGACAAGGGAGTCAGTTCGAGGATACAAGTCCAAATTTAAATGTACGAAATAACAATTTCATCAAAAAATTTGAGCACACATAAAAATGCAATTATTCAAATTTAGAATAAATTAAACTTCAATCGAGTAATGTCAAGTTTCTTTCGGGCATAACGATCCTCGCGCGATGTACAAAAAAGACGATATTGAAATGTAAAAAGAGAATCGTAACTGTCAAATTATGGTTCACTTTTACAATATTACCATTTTTACAGTGGACTTGTCAAGATTAGGGACGACTTAAATGAAATTTGGATTTTTAAGAAGTGAAAACATATTGTGGACCGCTTTTAACACCAAAAATATACCACATTAGTTAAACGTGCACCTTACCGTATATGCAGGCTAAAAATATTTAAAAAGCTGAATAGAAGGCGTATAATTTGTATTAGATTGTAATTCTGCCATTATTCAGTCTAAAGAATTTCGAGAAAATTGTACAGAATAATTTCCAGATTTAAACCGTTCCCCTTGCAAAGTTTACACTGTGGTATCTAAAAGGTTTACTTTTGCTCGCAAAAGTCCCTATTACACATCTAACTGCACACAGAAATTGAATGCAAGCAGAAAACATTTTAGGCTGGAGCCTCTTGATGCTGCTAAGAAGCTTGAAGGTTAGGGCATGGTGCGATCAGCTATTGCAATATTAACATTTCTATCGTCCCCTGCCGGAATCTATCGCGGTCTTGCACTCGCCCAAATAATGCGGGGATGTTAGAACAAGACATACCCTAGAATTCCATTCATTTACATTTGGAACCTCAAAATTTCATGGAAACTACTCTGTAGTGGATTTAAGCATGCGAGTCAACCTACATGTATACTCGTCAAATGAAATTTATTTTTTGAAGACTTAAATTACGGATATCGAATAAAAAATGAATTTAAAAGTTTCAAAGATAATTTCAAGCAAGAAGAAAGTTATACAATTTATCATATAAAATATGCTAAGGAACTAATTTCGAAAATTTTCCCATTATCATACTTTGAAGACGCTCAAGATTCTAACCATTTCTGCTAAAAAGAATAAACAGAAAAATGGAAAATAAAGCATTGTAGCCATATATTGATGTAAAAATATACTATACAATACAAATAAACAATGCAAAGCACTAGCTACGGGTGGATTTGGATTCCCATATTATCTCTCATTCCTGCATTTTTCATTTGCCAACTCTTTTCTATTATAACCGCAAGTTCACCATACCCTATACATTCCATGAAGCGACACAGTTCGGAGAGATAACGAGAAGGGTTTCGGTCAAATTCAGCATATTCTTCGGCAAACATCTCATTTCCGATCCATAAGCCAAATGCAAAGGACTTTATGGAGTAAGGACAAGCAGAATAAAAATCGACCTGACGATAAGAAAATTCCAAAGAAGAAGCTTTGATAGTACATGAAAAAAAAAGAATTGAAATTTGCGCTGCGAGCCATTGGCGAGGACCATTCCTCTCGAACGCGTTCTTAATACACTTGGAATCATTTAGACCGCGCAGTCACTGACGCGAAAACACGTAGACGGACGCGGATGGGTTTCGATTGGAGAGTTTTTGGCGGTGGCGCCAAATCAAAACAAACTAAGAGGAGAGAAAAGACGGGATCCACGCCCTTTTGGTAAGGAAGAGAGGATGGGAAAGGAAGGAGAATCATGGCACCGAGGACGGCTCGAGACGTGAGCGGCGAATCGGAAATGACGGAACTGGGGGAGGAGTCCCAGGGAACGAGACTGGCGAAGCGGGGTGGAGGAGAAATTAAAACTGCGCTGGTGGACCAAGGGCGAGAAGAGGGCAGCAGTGGGCGGGGAAGGCTGGTGCTGCGTGGCGAGGGGGTGGAGGGAGGGAGGAATTAACGTGGTGGCTCTCTGGGAGGGGCTGGGGTACGGGGAGTGGTGTTGACAGGAGTGTGCGAAAAACGTAAAGAGTCCGATACTCCATCACACTTCGGAGCAAAGAGAGAACTTGGCATCAAATGAAGTGACAGGATTGCGAATGGAAACGCCCAAAGGAACTTCTAAACTAGCATAACTAAATCGGAAAACATAAGCGACAGACCGAGAGATCTGTAAAGGAAAATTTCATAAGAAAATCTTAGCGTTACTGAAATGTAAGTCAAATTGGAGTGAGAATCGCTCGAATCAACGACAAAGAAAGCACTCAACGAAGTGAATATACCAACCTTACATTCAGAATGCTGCGTGGAAAGATATATGAGAAAGGCTGGGGGAAACCCTATCATCTAAGGAGGAAACACCATAGCTTCGAGAGAGAGCCACGAAGATATTTTTCAAGTAGAGGAAAATATTCCTATTAAATATAGGACTGGAAATCTCTACCCAGTAGCGTCCAGAGCCCTTCCAAAGTGAGACTTTTATAACTAGGCTGAGAAAAAATGGATGTACTTGAACTATAGAGTGATTTTTAACCTGTTGTTTATTTCTCAGTTTATCTATTTTAGAGCCTGTAATAATTGTATTAATTCTTTTGTGCCACATATGTTACTACCCGACCAAATGGTCAACTTGGTATTATCGTAATAATAATAACGAAAAGTAACGTAGGTAATGTCTGGCATATTTGAAAGAAAACTGTGCAGAGATGAACAGTATAACGGACGAGCAATGTTTACGGGCATTTATTTTTGTATTTAAAAAAGAAACGCGGGTGACGTACTTGGCTGTACATAATGATATTCATAATCAGGGAATTTCAGTTCAAAACAATGAGATTTTTATGGGCATCCAATTAAAATTCGAAGAGTAACAAAGTTCAATTCAAATGACAATGTAAGGAACAAGATTCATATTGATTAAGCTGAGTCAAATACGAGGTTCAAAATGAGGTCATTTTTAAAAACAGAAAAATTCACGAGAATCATAAACAAGTTACGTTGCTAATTACGCCACGGACAACATTCGTCACTTTGCTAGTTTTAAGGGAATATATTGCAAGGATATCTTGAAATCCGAGTCTAGCTATGGAAGAATGGATTAAATGGAGAGAGAGCATGGATTACAAAGCGCAATTTGAGGAGTTGGTTAGACACAGGCCAAGGCCTTCCCTCGTATTCAGTATTGGGCTGGAGGCAGATCAATATTTACCGTCAAAGAAATGAAGTGAATTTATGTTAAGACAAATTCTTATGCATCAAGCAACTAGGTGCTTAAAATATATTTAATGGAGTTTAATTCGTTATTTTAGTCTTTCTTCTCGAAAAATATCTTGCTCGTGGGTAAAAGAAGCTATATTCTTGGAAATGAAAGCAAATATTAATCAATTATTCATTGCTCAATTTAGAGCTCATTCAGATATGTGAAACTCACAATAAAGAGTCAGATAATTCAAAGTGAAATTAAGAACGTATTGATGGCTATTTTATTTAGAAGCCAGCAACATGATAAAAATATCAACAACATCCAGTTTGAAAATGCAGATGCATTAGTAAAACAATGATTGGATATCGATTTTAATAAATATCTTTCAAAATTACCTGAGGTCTTCAGATATTTTTAGCTATATTAATTGAGGTCACTGCTATTTTTTCTGTTACGTTAGTATCATTAGCACGGGCATAATTGATTTCCCAAATAATCCCCATGCGGATAAAGAAAAAAAGACATGACTGTATTTTCCATTATTAAAGGTTAATAAATTAAAACGGGATAATAATTTATTCAGAGTGGCTGCTTGTGATACTGAAGATTCCGTGGAATTATAGTAATTATATCAATTAGGAGAAATTTTATTAATATTTGGGTAATACACTGAGCACTCTTTCCGATGTGAAATCGTTGCTTAATGTTTCGGAGGCATACATTGTTTATTGAGATGAAATCAAATTACACTCTTTAGAATTTTCTTTGAGAAACTGTCAAAGAGGTGAGGAAAATTTATTGAGTAAAGCTAATAATGCCTCAAAATCTAACGTACGACCACAAATTATAGCTATTAAATGAAAAAGAGTTGAATTTGGAAGTGTTTATTGGGCATAAAGCTCGCTTCACTTTATATCGCAAAAAATACGTTTAAGTATGGAATCAATGGATCAGCTCACCCATTGTTATTTCCGATATTTTAAAAAAGCAATAAAGATCAATAAGATATATTTCTTAGTAGCTATTTACTAACTCTAGAGTACCACGAGGAAAATTAGAAAACGGCATAAATTAAATAAGAAGTAAAAGAACACGGATGCCGGCGCACAACGAACGCATAATCCCATGAATACAATTAATAAAGTGTGAGATTCGATATATTGGCTTTTAAACGCCTATAAATCAATTTTTTCGATTAACGGTATTATACCCGAATGTAATTGGTAATCGATTAGTTTTTCCCGAAATGTAATCCCTTTCCCGGGCATGAAAACCTTTTTGAAAGGTTGTCTATGACAGGTATTAGTGGTAAATTGTATAGATATTTTAAATTTCTCCCACAAGTGTTTTAGTTAATAATCTTATTCGTAAATAATAAAGTATTTAGATTATCTTCGTTTAAGGGAGAATGTTAACAAATGTTCTTTATATTCTTATCCGCAATAACTAAATATTTTAAAAGAAAATACTTATTCAAACATATTTACACAATACCCTGTGAGCTGCTGTAGAGGCTTGACGGAAGGATACCATCCATTAGAATATGCATAGTCGAAATATTTTGTGAACGGGATATTGGTATTATGTTTTATGTGACTGTTTGCGTTGTCTTTGATAATAATGCGAGCTAAAAAGGAATACCTAAGCCTCGAATGTATATCTGCATATATCTCCCGTTTTATAATGACCGTCCTGTATTCCTTGACGTATTTAGCAAATGTTTACCATCGATATCTTAATACGCTTCTCATTTCCATTTAACCTTGCAAGAAGGCAGTTGAGCATGCGTTACGGGAGCTGTTACCTCATCAGCCATTACAGTAATTTGTAATTCATGACGCAAAGTTATCGGTCTCTCCTGAAGTCAACTGCCCTAAACTTCCCGCTACTTAACATCTCCCCTACCAATGTATGCTCAGTTAGAATTAATCATTTATTGTCAGCGATATACACTGTATACATTAATCTAATAGAGAATGGATCTTGTGGGTTAATAGTGGTAACGCAAGAATAATTAAAAAAAGAATAAATGATTAAAACCTCAGGTTATTCTAGTGACCGAAGAATAATTATTAAATCCCACCTAAATTTCCATCCGAAACTACTAAATGCCCATGGAAATTAATTTCAAATATATGTGTAGTTCATGGAAATATTTGAAAGTTCATATTTGAAAAAAATTAATGCAACCAAAATGAAGCTAGATCTACGACCTTATGTAGTAATTAATATTGTGACCTTATGAATCACCTCAAGTATTTTCAATAGTTAATCCTACCGCGCACACAATCATTTATAGTTGATTCGGTCTTGAAACACACAGCTAACGGTACTGCATTTTCAATTTGCTTGCTCCTAATGCAATGGCATAATCCCCTTCCAAATGTTTTACGCACTTAATGATCTAACAACCACTACCACTGGTCCTTTTTGGTGGTTTTATCATTAATTACCAATCCCTTAGTTAATCCGAAATCACGCTTTATTATTAAAAATGTAATGCGATGAAGAGATATCGATTAAATCTGAAGTAATTTGAATAGGAGAAAAAGAGAAACTTTGTAGACATTTATGAGAAGAAATAGCCTACCGAAGAAAATCGAAGAAGACATGGACGGAAAGTACAAGGAACTTTCAATTGTTGTGGCACCGGAGATGGTTAAGTAGAATGTATTTATGCAAGACAAAAATGGAAAGTCGAAAAGAAATGAGAGACTAGCTGAAAATAGTATGATTAATGAATTAGAGGAAGTCATAGAATAACAACTATTTTTAACCAAATAATAAAATATTTCAATTCATCTACATGTACATGGATAAAAAATTAGGCATGTTAACGGATTATTCAATATTGACTGACAATTTTATGGGACTTTTGTTGATTATGGTGGCGATGACAGTCAACGATGTGATCGCCAACTAACATGGATTTTTTTATGCTGGGATGAAAGAAACAATCACCAATTAACCACTCGTTGCTTTGTGCCTGAACTCAATCAGGATTTTAAACACTCTTCTTTCACTACTTACAGAAATGTCATCGTTTTCAATAATTATTTTTCTCCGTTGAACAATTTAAAAAATTCAAAATCCCAAAATTTCTAATAGAGTGATTACAGAGTAAAAAATGAACGTTTAAAAACCAAGGAAACCAAAACAAATGAAGAAAAAATATCATTTATTACCTTTATACATGTTGTGGTTATGGATCTTTCCTGCTGGCTGACGGACCGACAGACAGGAAGATATTTAAAAACCATTGGACACTTTATACGAAGTACATCATGGCAAAGAATCAAAAATGTGGGTTGCCATCTAAAGTTTCGGACGGTAAGACTGTTTAAATTCATCTCAGATTCGCGACACAAAGAAAGTTACGTAACTGGACAAAGGCGCAGGACACAAAGCATCATCCGAACGAAATCGAACGAAATCCTACCGATCGAATCAAAGGAGGAAAAGCGTACGCGAAGCTGGAAAACCTGCAAGTGACTGGAAAAATAAAGAATGGAACTATAACGGCGAACGAAAGCCGTCGTGACGGCAACCGAGAGGCGAAAGGCAGAAGGGAATGTTGGGGAGGGGTTGGACCAAGTGAAAGGAACAGAATGAGAAGTGAAAGAACGGATCGAATGCGTGGGGATAAGGGCTGAGGCATGGCTAAAGCGAAGGGGCTTTTGAGACACCGAAACGAAAATGAGATCTTGAAGGGTAGAGAGTGTAAAAGAGAGGGGTTGGAACGTGAGATCGGGAAGAAATCTAGGGTAGAATAGTACTTATTTTTTGGAAAAGTCTCTCTTTGAAAGAACCATCATAAGATAGAGACAGTTGAACACATCTCCCATATTTTAGAGACTTCAAGTCATACAGCAGACGTGGATGGACACTATTTATGGGAAGGTAACATTTATTTGTAGAACATATAATTTTTCTGATTTTGCTTATAAGCAAGCAGACTATCGGAAACCTCTTGAAATAACAAAATAAATTGACGTTGCAAATAGCAAGTTCTTTTGAAGCGGGATATGAAGTAATTAGAAATAATGACAGTTTTAATATTTATTGATGAAAATGCACGTACCCTTTAAGATCTCTAAAAGCAATTAAAAAAAGAGGGCATTTAATGAAAAGGGAAAAAATTGGTTAATGTAAAGGAAACCCAATCAAGCAACGCATGATGTGTCATCGTGTCATCTGATGGTTTCAAGTTGCCCGCTCACGCTCTTGCATTAAATAGCACTTGCCCACTGGTCAGACGACCCAAGGTCCATGTCAAAAATTCTGGTCTGGACCTCGGGACCTTTTTCTAGACAGGAGGTACCAAATACAGTTGGTCCATTCCGGTTTAACCGCCCAGTGAATGGAATCTTCCTGGCTCGTTTTCCCCAAGAGAGTTGAATGACTAAGGACCCTATCTACTCTTCCTATACCATATGTAATTGCTAATGTCAAATAGATAGCAGCATTTCGGATAACTTTCTGAATTTAATGAGCTTGCGTGGTAGAATGGAAAATCGAAATTTTTGCATAAACCGGAGATTGGGACACACATTGGACCTATCCGCTTGGCCTTAAAAGCAATTTCGAGAAACTTGATGATTTCAACCAAAAGTAACCTCATCCCGTTTTTGGGAATCGAAAGAAAATATTTGCTTTGGACCTATCACGATGAAATCCACTCACGGTCACGTGGAATTAAAAACACTGAGCTAATTAGGTGCAGTTCAAAAATGTTATCTAAATCGTGATCAAATTCTATCAGGCGTCATGAGAATTAGCAAAAATTTGATATTTAATACAAAAAAGATGATTATAAAAGTCCACCATGAATACCTGATATAAGACTTTTAGTACTAGGCATCGTCGTAGGGGGCTTCCCCAAAACTTCCACCTCCCCAAAGATCCACCCTAGCGGCGCCCTTGGGGCTGGCGGGAGGACACTCATGGGAAGAGTCATGGGACACAGCCTCTGAGAAACTCACATGCAAAGTTTCGAAAAGGAGGAATTGGGAAATATTTTTCAGTTACAGAGATTTCTCTGGAGTCAAAGATGAAGGGTAGGAACAAGGGAAAAGGAAAGCGAAAAAGTGATGGAAATACCTTCACAATGAAGGGGGAAATAACGTAAAAAAGGAAGATAGGCCTCCTGGGAAGGTCGAACGAGACTTAAGGAGTCTCATGAAACTCGATAGTACAAGAGTTTTGCGAAGGTTTCTGGGAAGAAGAAGTCTTTAAACGGCTTCGTAGGTATGTTTAGCAAAATATTTGAACGGATATAATAGAGATATTAGAAAAGTGAAAAAAAAATTATTCAGGAAAAAATAAAAACAATCAAAATGAAATTTTACGAGACATAATATTTGTATTTTTTTACTGCGATACGGCACTAATATTGTGAAATCCCCAATTTTATTTACCGGAAAGTATGATGTGTGTGTATATATATATAAACACAAAGACGTAGATTTTTAAACCACAGAAACACAAATAAAGGACACATGTTATTTTGACGTTCTGAAGAGGACGGCCGTGCCGTCGAAACGTCAAAACAACATATTTGAGGGTACTTTCTTTGTGTTTCTATGGTTTAAAAATCTACATCTGTGTTTTCATATATTTGTGCTTCGCCGAGGAGCGTTCCATTTCGAAGATATGATATATATATATACATATATATGATAAATTCTAAATTCACATTATTACAAAATTTGAAATGTCTCCTTTTAAATCTGGCACTTTCTCATTAAATACCATTAGGTCTAACTTGCCTAAAACGATTGTTGTAACATTTAATTTTATTTTATTACGCATAGCCCTAAAAGTGCTCAGACGACAAAAGTAATAATGGTAAGAAAATCTATGAATTCGTGAGCCTCTAACTTTTCAACTGAAAACTCAAGAAAATCTTCGTCTCCGACGGCAGCATTATTCTTCCACTGGATTGACTTATGTGCTTTTCCTCGCCACGCACGACACACGCCATATGTTTTCGTCAATATTTCGAGAGAAGCAAATGCGTATCATACCTACACGGTAAACACCATCTGACGAACGGGAGGGGTAGGAACGGCCGGGGCTCTGACGGGGGGTGGGGACGGAAGAGGTGAGAAGGAGGGCTCCATCGGTGGGGGAAGTGGTGAGCTGCGACTGGGTGGTGGGGCGGTAGGTGAGAATGAGAGGAGAAGGGGGTTGGGAAGTGTAGGACGGAGGGGAGGTAGAGAGGGGCGGAGGAGGGAGGGGAGGGAAGAAGTCGCTCGGCTTAGCGATCAATACCGTGGACCCGAAAGGTGGGAAGGGAGGGGGAGGCGGGAGGGGGGAAGGGGGAGTGAGGCAGCCTCGTGTTGTGAGCGGCCAACCCCCCGCTCGCCTCCTGAACCCCTTTTCTTTCCGTCCATCTCTCCCCCATCATCCCGATGACTGTCTCTAGTCCACCAATCTCGCCCGTTCCTTCCCTCTATCTCTCCCCCCCATTCAAGCCATCCTATCCTCCTTCCGCATCCTCTCATCTAATGATCCTCCCTCCTCACGTCCGTTTCCCTTACCCGACCCTCACGCGTCCTAATAATCCTCTTCTCCGTTGGCGGGTTTAGCGGGAATAAACTTCGTCCGGGGCCTTGTGGATCTCGTGGAGGGATCTTGGTACTGAGCCTTCCTTGTCGGAGACATTATTTAGACATACGGAGATGTGTGAATCGGGGACGACTCCGAAAGGCCTTTCCGCCACCTTGTGTTCCTCCGACTCGTGACTTCGGTGAGTGAATACGCACGGTAGGGCTCTAGACACAAAGGGGCTGCCTTATAATGTGGTGTGAATCACTGCGGGGTTGATCACCTGGGTCGCTCTAAAATTTCCCAAAGGTCGGAACGGTGGCACGTCATTTTGTAAGAGTTTTTTAGAGTTCTGTGAAAAATATTTAACGAGGCGTTTAAATGCATTTTGCCATCATCCAGGAGCGAGTGGGACAGAATGGAACGGGCAGGAAACAAATGCTTTCGCCTCATGCGACGTGGATTTTATGGGCGTCGCCATGACCTATCCGCACGCCGGAATTTATCATCGAGTTTCACTCCATCAATCTTCACGTTCGCGGTTGTTTATCTTGACTCAACTTTGAGGTCGATCCTCGTTTTGCGCGTACTTTGACACATTGCGATACGCTTGAATAATTTCAATTGCACAAAAACACAAGCATTGCACGCAGCGATGCCCAACTAATTGTGACATGCAAAACATTATGTTTCAAGACACTATCGAGGTAATTGAAATGGCCGAAACTGGCTAAATGTTCTCATAAAATAGCTAACCGTTTTATAGCGATTAAAATAACTGCCTTTATCAACAATTTCGTATTGAAACTTTAAAGATTGGACGATTTGAAAAATTACATCTTCATTCGAGGCGACTAGTTCAATATAGCTAAGTTTCATCGAACCGTGGGAAAGGGGTTTTAGGCCCAATATTGATCGAAAATCTGTTAATCTGACTTCGTGGCTCGATCCAATCGAGAAAGACCCTTCGCAATGTGTGGGACCACAGGTCATGTGGATCGTCAAGGTAGAGCCCACAACCCTTGGCTAATGATTCTGTGCATACATGTACTCCAAACGTTGGAGTACATGTTTGCACAGAATGCTAGTAGACAGGTGGGAGAGATTTGCGTGATTCTCAGTAATGAGATCACTAATAGAAAGGAACAGAGAGTGAAATATCAAAATATAGTAGATCTAGTTTAGATATGGTTTTGTGGATCTCGAGAGGGCGTTTATTATATTGAATTGGGATGAGTTAATAAATTTGTTACAGAAAATATGAGTAGACTAAAGTGACAGTCGACTTATCGGTCAACTATTCTGGTATTAATCTGCTCAGGTGCGTGTGGCGCACTGATGCCTAGGTATGGAATGAGAATCAATGTAAACGGCTCAGAAATTATGAGGTTTTTGAGAAAGAGGAAGGCTAAGTTAATTGTTAAAATAAGAAGGGAAAAACAAGAGCAGGTGGAACAGTTTACCTGTCTTAGCAGTGTCTTAGACCATAATTGTCCAAGTGGTGGGAATGTAAGAAGAATATTAAGGCAAATAAGTTTCCTGAAAGGACGAGGGCATTGATGACAGGGACCTTGATTAAGATATTGGCAAAAGACTCGTTAAAACTCTTATGTGGAGTGTAGTTATGTATGGCGCGGAAACTTGGTCAATGGAGCAAGATGGTAGACGTAGAATGAAGATTTTCAATATGCGTGTTTGAATAAGAATGGAAAAGGTAAATAGGAGGGAGAGGAAGTCAAACGATGAATTACTAGGCATGGTGGCGAAAGAAGAAGATTGTAGGGGGAAACCCAAAGATGCCAGATAGATGGATACTGAGCATTTTTATCGGCACTGGGATGCTGAAGACTGTTAGTAGATGACGTTAGATAAGCGAGGATTAGGGATGAAAAGGATAGGCCAGTTGAACCGAATAAAGGGAGATATAATGTATGCTGAATTGAATAACGGTTTATTATTATGTCGAAAGTTATATTTTCTCTTGTTAGGCGACCCTAGGAGTGTAAAACTCACTCTAATTATTGGAGTTCGATCTCTCTCCTCTAAATTTATTCCTTTCACATTCCTTCAACCTCATCGTTTCGTAAACAAGACTACTGATATGCTCCTCACAGTGAAATTGGTGGATGTGGCTGCTTATCTGACTGAATTCTTCATTTAGCATTGAAGAAGAGGAAATCGTTGCAACTCATCTCATGCCAACCTATTGGCAAACATTTTGTAGATAAGATCAAGTTAATTGGCATTTTTCTGAAAATATTTCTCAAAATCTGTAGGATATATTTCCTTCAAATTCTCAAAACTTTCACGATAAATGAGAAGAAGAGGAGATATCATTTCATCTGGCACAACTATTTCCTAACCATATTCCAGCTGATGTTGTGCTTTAAAATTCATCGCCAGGTTTTGCACCTAATAATACTTTCAGTGTCCGACCAGTGTCCAATCAGCGCACACACACAGAGGCAATAGAAAATTCTGCTGAGTTTAGCACAATCCAGTCGAGGAGAGAGGTGCTCATGGAGACCGTGAAACCCTCGAGTGGAAGGTAGCGAATTTTTGGAGACCTTGCGGCTTCATGGAATGGTTGAAAAGTGAAAACAAAAGGAACCCTTGAATGTTTCACATAGTTGCTCAATATGTTTGTGTTTGTTCCCACTCCTCTGTTACCATCCGTGCCTCCATCCCTAATGATCCCTATTGCGTACGAAACCCCTATAAGTTTTCTTCATTCAGACTGAAATGCAAGCCTACTTTCCGTTTTATTCGCGAAATTCCACGCCCCACCCCTTCCGTCCCCCACCACTCTGTTCTCTTTCCCTCTTAGGCAACGCAGTTCCCCGTTTATTTGCCCGTTTGACGACATTTATTCTTCCTCTCCACCAGCAACCCCAGGAACGCCGTAATTTCATTTCCTCCACTCCACCCTACCCCTCGCCTTGCGCCCTCTTCCTTCACCCCAAGCTCTCGCCGGGCCACCCCCCCCCTCCTTTCCTCTTCCTCCTCCACATACGCCTTCGCTCATGGCGCCCCCTTGCGTCTCATTCGCTCCCTTGGAGTTTCCTTCCGTCTCCTTATTCTCCCTCCTGACGCCTTCCCTACCTATTCTCAGCCTGCATTCCCTCCATCTCGCTACGTCCCTCGACACTCCCTTTCATCCCCCCTTTGCGCCTTTTAATCCCGCTCCCTCTTCCCTCTCTCCCCTTACTTGTTGCACGCTCATATATTAATAGGGGGTGTTTCCTGGTTTAATATTCCCCCATTTGTTTGGTGCTTCGCGCGGAAGTTTGCAAACCGTGAGGATTCAGTTTTTGTTCTAACTGTGCTCTCCTCCCGTTTGAGGCTGTTGCAGGTTTATCACTGTAACTACAAATGGGAGAGTCCCTCGGGTCATGAAGAGAGCAAACGAGACTGAGAATTTTGGGAATGTACGGAGCTTACTCTTCTACTCGAGATTTATTCAGATGTCGAGGGAACTATAAACCTCCGACGTTTTAACGGAGAACTGACCGACTCGAACTGAATGAGAGAAATACGAGACTCTTGCACTGTTAGATTTGAATCATCGCTAGATCTATCCATCAACATCTCATATTTCTATCTTAGATTTTTTTCTTTTCTTTTGCGTACATTTAACAGAGAATACTTTTCTCCAAATATTCTCGCATGTTATCAAATTTTGGTGTCCCCAACCACACGTACACATAGTGCACCGTTCATTACTCTTTCCAATACAGCTCTCTTCCAGCCACAACTTATCACAAATGCCCGAGATTCATATCATCACATTTACCTTCTCACCTCCCTAAAACTTTTCAAATATGGATATTAATGGCTATAAACTGTACAACTGACAATATCATTCAATACAACGATGTACAAAAGTATCTGAACATTAGGATACATCACATATACGAGGGTCATCCGGAAAGTAGTACCCGTTCGTGAAATAAATACACAAAAGTAAATATTAACAAACATAAAAAATTTTATTTGAAAGAGGATACTTTAAACTACTTCTCAACATAATCACCAAGCAAATTAAGGCATTTGTCATAACGTGTGACAAGTTTCTGTATTCCTGCTGCATAGTCCTTCGCCGCCAGCTCATTGAGATACGCGAGGGACCCATCTTGCACAAATTTTTGCATAATGCAGATGGTGTTTAACAATTTCATGAACAATTGTTCGAGAAACATTGGGAAAATGCTCACAGATGTCATCAATTGTGACGCGCCGATCGTTCCTCACGAATTCGTCAACTGAGCTCACCAGTTGGTCTGTAATGACAGACGGTCTCTCCGAACGCTCATCGTCGTGTGTGTTGCCCCTCCCCATGTTGAAGTTGCGACACCACCGCCGAACAGACGACTCGTCCATTACATTGTCTCCATACACCTCCTTTAATTGGCGATGAATATCACATGGGCGAACGTTTCTTGCATTGAGGAATTTAATCACTGCCCTCACTTCACAACTGGCGGCGTTCTCAATTTTTTTAAACATTGTAAACAATCACAGAAACAACACAGGCAATGCTAGCGTCACGCAACTTGGCTCAGAGAAGGCAGACAAGCCACTGAAGCTATCTGACCTCGTCCAGCGGCTACTCGCGTCGTCAGCACTTCATGCGGCACGAACGGGTACTACTTTCCGGATGACCCTCGTATAATACAAAATCTCAATTCACAATCCAAGAAAATCTCCGTCTCCCAATGCTCTTATTAGGGTTACGTACGTATATATGCCTGTAGGTTTGTCACGCTATCCTATTCCCTCGTCTTCGTTACACAATATATAGACGCCTATTTATAACCTCGCCTTTTCCTCCGCCACTGTCTGTTTCTTTCCGGGCGTCCGCTAGATTGAAACTTTGTCCAAAGAATGAAGAAACTTTGCTTACTCCTTTCAACCCCTACTTTTCACCATCGTCATTTTTGACTGATTACATCGTGTTTAGCACGGAATAGAACTTTGAGATGAGTGGAATAATTGGACAGGCGGACACATCATAAAAGTGGATCATGACTCACGACCGTTACGACAGACTAATATATGTACTTATTATACGCCCGCCCAAAACTTCACACGTTCCGTGGCCATGTGATCCCGGTACGAGAAATTATTAATGACGAACGAATAACCACAATGGACACATATTTTAAAGGTCAACACCCTTTGTATTCAGGTATCAAATATTTACATGGCTTTATAAAACTCCAATATCCTTTCGAAAATCCTTAATTGGAATATTTTAGTAAACCTGCACACGATCGCCAGTTCATTTTGAAAACAATTATAACGTCTCTCCTGCAACTGTGAGACTTTCGAAAAAAGTGTACTGTTGCGAGAGAAATCGGAGAGGTATGACATAATATTCTTATGCTGCAGCAATTTCCCGAGAGGAAACGTCGGTCGCGATAGCGTGACCCCTTTGATGCGTGCTACCACTGTTGCGTTTTAGTTTTCTTCTTCCTTAGGGGACAGTTCTCGACATATTAATGCCACTACAATGATGACATTGATCGACAATTTTTCAATATATCGTTTGATAGACAAGTCGATTTGGTAAAATAATTACCTTTTTATGTGTACGAATTCTTCCGGGAACTAATGGTCATCCTTTTTGTCCTGTGACATTTTGATACCTCATTTTTATATCCTGTCACGTAGAACACCAATTTATGTCATTATAGAGATAAGAACTAACTCCCCTTTGTTTTAAATTACAGCATAAGCATCTAAATTGACACAGAGAGCCATGATATCTCAGTATATGTTTCCACATGGAGGTTTTCAAATGCTGGCATACCTTTGCAGACTGATTACTTCATTGAAACGTAAAGTCGCAACCTAAAATTTTGAGCTGAGAAATCAGTTTTCCCATGGACTGTCGAAATGCTATTAGTAAAGATTATTTTTTTAATGATAAATAAACTTATTAAACACAGAATGTGCGTGCTAAAATTACGTGCAAATGCACGTAGTTTTGCGGAATTTGTTGAGAAGAAGTCATGGTCACTATCTAAGAGAAATAATACATACCAGAATGTGACTCACTTGGGTGTTGCAACTTCTTAATTTTGTTTTTAATTGTACCACAGAAACATTAAATAAATATATCTTAGCGCAATGTGATCGTGATAAATAATTTTAAGAAATTATTGAATTTTCGAAAGCTCGATTGCTGGCTTCTGAAACATAAAGTGCATTTTTAGCGGTGTCCTTATTAGTTATTCATTCATCCATTCACGAATATAAATGCGTATTATTATGAAGATAAAATATGACGTTACGACAAAAGTAAAGGACGCTTAATAACATTTATGTGGTCACGAAACTAGAAGTTCTAGCCCTTGAAACTAGAGTCCTTGGTTTCGACAACGCCTCGCACTCGAGCCCTTAGATGGATGGCTGTACTGGTGCTCCGACGGATGAGGCCGTTTGATGCGGCAATCACGTATCAATTTCCCGTCATTTGTGGGACGATTCTCCGGAGCGGGATCTGAACCCGTGGCCTCCGCGGATTACCCTCTACTGGCTCGCTGCCAAGCTGGGTCCACAGGGGGCCCCCGCCCGCCGGGCGACGACGACGGCAAGTTTAAAATTTTCGCCACAACCATTATGCGTTTGGCAACCACAGGTGGTCCCAGGGCAATAAAAGGTTTCCCTCCGTCCCTCATTTCTCTCCCTCTCTCTCTCTCTTTTCAACTTTCCGTCCGCTCCAAACACATTCGCTCTCCACCTCTTCTTTTTTTTTACCACCATTCCCTTTTTCTTCCCTCCTGCATTATTTAGCTAGCCCAACGCTCTGGCCCACCCTCCCCAGATCGCCGCCCCCCATCCCGAGGCCTAACCTCGTCCCTCGCCTCCCGCTCTCTCTCCTGCCCTCACGCGCATTCCTCCGCCCCCATCCCTTTCTCGGGGAGAATCCCTTCATCTCCGAGGGCCACACTTTCTACTTCCACGCCTCCGAGGCGATCCCCTACCCCCACGCATAAAATCCCTACGAAGTACCCGACCCGAAATATATTAACCGCCCCTTTGCCTGGGACCGCTTCCCCTCCTCCTCCCAGCTCCACTCGACTCCTCCTCTCGCGGGGGGAGGGAAGGTTGAGAGATGGAGTCGAGGCGAGGGCGGAACGGTCAAGGACTTATAAAACTGCGAGAACTCTTCATTTCCGTTTGTCACTTAGATTGCTCCACAACAACCATTTGGGACTTATAACAATTCCCCGGTATGCTCTAGCATTATAGTATTCATGCAATGACAGAGCTAACTTCATCTCGCGAGTGGTAAATTATTTCATGGGAACGTTTTTTAGATGCCATTAATTTGTTCATAAATTTTACATCGCACAATTATTAAACAAAATTACGCAGAAACGAAAACATAAAGTTGAAAATTCTGCTCTCTGGGTGATTCGCATAAGGGATGCATTATGAAATGTTTTCTCCCGTGGGAAAGGAAGGGAATGATTTTCCCCATCTCGTTTCCGCCAAAATTCCTTCTTTCTCGACCTTCCTGGTTTCGTCCGTTAATCCTTCGCCTTTCCTCTCCTAGCGGCTTCCGACAAAACCGTTGTACACGCGGGTCTAAATGGCGCATGGTAATGTCCTCCGAGCCAAGCAACGCGTGCACCCAGGGATTAAGCGGACCCCACTATCCCTTCCAAAACCTACTCCATCACGATGCGCCGTTATGTGTGCCCGGGACCGCTACTACGTCCTTCTTCTGCCCTCAACCTTGCCCTACCCACCTTCATCCTCCTCACGCCAGTGTCGGTGGTTCGCATAAACTATCCGCAAGCCCTCCCACCCATCCTCCTCCTGGACCCCCCATGTCGGTCCTTCGCAACGGCAAATGTGTGCATGTGTGTGCTCCCCCTTCCTTCCTTCCCTCCCTCTCTCTCTCTCCCTCCCTCTCCTCGAGTGTGGGTGTGGCACACGAGCTAACGGACGCAACGATGAATCTGGAACAGTGAGTCGCGTTAGATGCGGCAAAGAGAGTTTCTTGGGGAGCCGTAGCAAGCTACGCCCGCCCAAACATAGGAGGGGAAAATTGAGCTAGGCCATTCCAATACTGGAGGGAGGAAAGCGTGGAGAGCGCTGGGAAAGCGCTGGAGTTCGAGGCCTTATTGAAACCAATGACTCCCTTGTCAAGATTTTTACTTTCAACGAAATCCATTGATGTGATAACAAAATGTTTATGAATCGAGCTTGATACGCTCGTAACACCATCACTTATCTACATAATAATACATTTTTAGTAGTTAATTTTTAAATGAACAACAAAAATGGAGACACATAAAATGATAAATTTCATCATACAGAAAAGAGTAAATAAGGCACAAAAATTCAATGAACGTCGTTAAATTATTAATAACAATAATATTCCACTAATATGTATTTTTTCAATGTTTCAATGATTTAAGGCAGCAAATGAAAAACAAAATTACGAATATTCTTTCAAAAATAACACCCATGCTTGATATTTCTCCTAGATATTGATCACGACGTGATCACTGCAAATTCAGCAAAGCTATAAGCAAAAAAATCTATATATTATACATCCATTTTTCAAAATACTTATCAAATTATTCAATTCTAATAGCATTAAGATTAAGAATCCTTCGGAAAACTGATTTTTCATCTCAATGCGAGCTTGCCAAAACCGTACAATTCCAGGGGAGTGGAGAAGAATAAATTCTTGTGATGCGTCCAAGCAGGGATATTATTCCAAGAATAAATCGTCTCTATGCGTACACTCGGTCCATTATGCACTGGAGCTATCAATCAGAGGATTGGTTTGTAGCAGCAGCTCTCCAAGCCATCCAATTCCCTGCCAATATCTTCACCCCCTACACGGTTCTTCGCGTTGACGTCTACGTACCATCACCTGCTTCTCGTAATGCACCCTTCCCTTCCTTCCTGACTCTCCCGTATATGCGTAATAGGCTTGGTTTCTATAATGTCTCAATACCACAACGTGCTCCACTCTCAGCAAAACGTGCAATTTCTCGTGTAAGACGATACAGCGTAGTTCTCCATTCGACCAAACCCTTCCTACATTCAAAGGATGCATCACTGAATAGAGAAGTTTCGGGCGGGTAATGCAGGTTAGATGGAATTTTGACTGGCATCCAAACGAAAAAAGTTTCCACAGAATAAATTCTAATGAAACGACATCGTTTTCGATTATATACCATCCGATGCATTCTTATTTGACAATTTTGTCGTAATAGTATATTTGATCATGTAAGAAATCATAAATATTAGTCACTTGATTTTCCTCGTGAATTAGGAATATGAAATTGAAGAATTCGCGATGGGGGGATAGAAGAATAAATAGTACGGGATGCGGGAATGGGGAAACGGAGGATTTCCATCTCGTATGTGAAGGAAATCCTCCATTAGCTGCGAAAAGAAACAAATAATACGGCACAGGAATTCAATGGAATGAGCCATTATATTAATAACATAAAATAAGGTAATATGAAATTTTTATTTTAACTCTAAAGCGGGTGGGTCTTCGTGTCCCTTTACCATTTTGTTTATAATATTAACAGGGCTTCTTCACATCTAGTCATTAAATTGGCCGGGTTAGCCAGGTGGGAAACGTGCTCGCCTGCGAGCCAAAATGTCGTGGCTTCGCGTCTCACTTCGAACATAAGAGTGGTGTCAACAACATGCACGGCTCGGCCCCCGGCGAACCTGATGACAAGCTGGAGGGGCTTATCGGGTTGCCAGGGGTACACGGACCCAGCGGCATCTGAACATCCAAAAGAGTTGAGCTCTGCTTTGAATAGAGATAAGAGGGCCACGTATCCGTTGATGATTGTGCTCTCAATTGCGGTTTTAAACCTCGTTAAATTCACCTTTACACACGGGGAGATATTTGCCTTTCCCACATTAACAGTCCTTAAACGAGATACCGGATAGAAGATTCTGGATTGCATTGCGGTAATGGTGTTTACTCGCTCCATTTGAAGGGAAAATATGTGATCACCAAGGAAGATAAGGGCTGGGAAGAGAGGGAAGGAAGCGCCTGCGCCTGATGTTCTCATGAAGGACGCACGCGATTATCTTTGTTACGACTGCTAAACAAAGAACAGCAGCCAAATAATTGGAAATAATTATATTGTATCCCTTAGTGAGTTGGCTACTCGATTATAAAGTAATTTTCATATACTCTTTAATCACTTCGATTTATCGTTCCATATCCACTAAGCTATGCAGGTGTTCTTTTATCACTTTTACCTTAAATTTCATTATTTATCATTTGAAATTCACTAGAATGCTTTCAACTTAACACTGTACTATGATACGGCGATCTTGCTCAATGGAGAAGCACGTTCTCAGTATTAATGAAATATGAATACATCAGCGCTAAAGCCTTAAGCACTAAGAAAGTTGAATTAATTTATAGTGACAATTCAAGGCAAATACTTTGTTGTGAAAATTATTTACCAATACACATATATGAACTAGTAGTTCCATTAGCTTTATTGATTATGAATAAAAACCTGTAATATTTTGGTAGAATACTATCAATTGGAATTAAATCGGATTAAATATCTTATTTTTAACTTGGATAATTAGACTAAAATAGTTTAAGTTATCCTCTTCTTATTTTTGTCAAAAAAATTTATTAAATAGGATAAACTTAGAATAACAAATACAGATTAAGGTATCTCCTGCAGAGAATCAAAAAAATAAGTGAACAAATATACTGCGTTATCCCGTCGAATTAATTATAATAAAACGATAGTCTAATTGTTTTTACAATCAACATATTTTCCGCAAGACTTTGATACTTCCTACAAATTATAAAAATTTCTTCAAACAAAATAATAATCCATGACCGATTGATTAGAAAAAAATTATCTGCCAGCCATTGCGTTTGAACAAACTATGTGCGACCCGGCATCTGCAATAGTCTTGAAAGGCCTCACTAAGTTATCCACTCAGCACGTCCGCTCCAAAATCCAGGGAAATATTTCCTTTTCTCACATCAGCATGATTGAGCCCTCACAGTGCCCTTTGCCATCCCACCAGAGAAGCTGGGGCATGGGGGAGGGAGACACACTGCGTAACTCGCTTAAGTAAACTGCTCGCCGCACTCAAAGAGGCGAGAAAAATCAATCGGAAGCGCTGGTTTTTACCACCCTAACTGCAGGAGAGATCCAAAATAACGATACCGTTCACGAGCGTCTCCATCGCACACTCTTTTATTAATGTTCGAATAATACACCCTAAAAGCGTTATTATTAGGTATTAGGAAAGATAGATAATCCCTTATCTTCTGTAGCCAATGATCCGTTTCAATGAAATACTGCGAATATTTTCATTCCCAAAGTTAGGTCTTTAAAGATGGGTCAGTAAACGACCGACTTCAGGCACTAACGGCAAACTAAAATTTCAAATTATTAGATAATTACCTACTAATTATCACACAAATTATAAAATTTAAAGATAAAGATGTTTTTTCGAATTGATGGACCGTATTAAAAATTGATGGGGCGGTAAAAAAATCATCAGATACTGGATTAAAGATCATAGTTTTAACTTGCATGCTATTGCTGTTTTTCTTACAACTTCTTCGTTAAGTATTTCTATGCTAAATGTTTCTCTCAAAATCCTTTTAGCGATCAATGTCTACTTCCGATTTTTCTTGGTTACCTATTTTTTAGAAGATTTACTGATGCATACCAATTGTGAACTAAGCTCAATTGGGATTGTTTGAGGAATGAATGCTTTAACCAAGGAATACCCATACGTAATAATGACCACAGATCATGACGCTATAACAGCAATTTCCGCGCGTAATGCTGACATCGAATGTATTAAAACATTTTATCAATTCTAATTAACGTGTCATCTTACATAATTTTGGTTGATAATCCTAAATTGGGAGCAGACATAATCATAATATTTAGATAACTAACAAAAAGAATATAGCTTCGGTTCGTTTTCAGGTTCAGATCAAGTCCGTTAGAAAATAATTTACTATAAGAATCTAACATTAGTATGGGAATAGTGCCAACTGAATATTTTAGAACTCTTTTGATAACTTTTCGAGATAGTATAATCAAAAGTAACGATAAGAAGAATAACTGATCACGTGATTTAATCATATTTATGTCGTTTTTTTAAGAATTGCATAATTAAATACCGCCTAAAATTCATTGCCTCCAAGATGGCATCAATTTTAAAACTCAGCATGAATCAACATCTAAAATTTACTTAACTAAGCAAGAACATACATGATCACAAATTTAAGGTTAAATGCCGGGCACAGAGGACAAATAAAAAAAATCTTTTCTAAAAACACCAATTGTTGATTGGAACACCTTACCTGCAAAAATATTCGAGCCCTTTCCTAACTGAGTGTATACTTTTAGGAAAAGATGTAAGGAATACTATTAAATATAATTAGTATATGTAATAATTTGATTGATGTGTAGTGTATTGTGTTATATGTAATAGCTTAATTTATTTTTAATGTATCTTTTTTTTCTTGCTAATTGATGAATGTAAATGAGATGGGGATTCGCTTGTTTTGTTAAAGAGATTTGTCTTTTGAAGTCTGATTTTATCTATTATCTTTTGTGATTTTTTGGGACTTGTGTGCCACCTGACACTCTATCAGCACATGTGTATATTTAATAATAATAATACACCATTTAATGTTAAACGCAAACTTATCCTTGGCATCAAAAGCGCAAAATCCCTCATATTTGAGTAAAAGGTCAATATTTACCAAGGAATCACATTCAGTAATGGCAGTTGTAACATATACAATTCGTTCATACTTCTTTTATGAGATGGTATCTGAGTGATAAAATTATTTACAAAAGACAAAAGGAGAAATTCAAGGACACCGTGATAAGTCACTCTGCGTCTCCGTCTGAAGCGAATTTATTCCCTCCGTTAATTGGCCTCGTGCCCCGGCTCATAACACGCGCTCTGAGGACCTCGCCCCTTGCTCTCCTCCCCCTAAGGGCTATTGTTTGCCAAAGGATTTGTCGCCTCCGACGGTATCAGAGAAATCTCCGTTGTAACTCCATCACCAACCTCCTGGCAACCTGACTCCCTCCTCTCCCCTCCCCACGGTTCCCCTCCCCGTCCCGTTCCCGCATCGTTTCCTTGCCCTGCCTCCACCGGTGCCACCATCCCAATGCCGTTCCCACGTCCATTATTTTTTCCCCGTGTTGTCCCATATCGGAAACGCGACTAAAATGTCGCGCCCACTGTGACTGACCCCCCCTTCGAGCGTGGACGTCCTTATGCGTCTTCGCGAGTTATATTAGACGGCATTTGAGAGCGTGAAAGTGCCCTAGATTGAAAGGAGCGGGTTTTGGAACTCAAGCGTCCGCTGGCATCCCACCGCGATGTGTCCATCCACAGAGTTCTGTGGCCACACTCTAGAGCACCGAGAAGATATCCTAATCCTTTGGGCTCCCAAAATTTTGCACCGTAAGGATGTCATTGCGAGTATTGGAAATTATAGTGAACTGGCGTAGAATATGAGTGCCCATCATTAACTATTTCGTAACCTAAGGAACGATTGTCATATGGTCCGCCTTCATAGAAAATCTAGAGCCTTAAAATTGCGGCATAAATTGAGGCCACAAGCCGACTCCCAGGGTGTGACACCTCCCAACCTCTCATTCAGCATACGGATGATCATTACACTGTCGAAAATGTTTTCACTTAACCTCATAAAAACCTCACTGTCATCGAACACCAAGTATGAGTAAAACAAATCAGGATTTAAGCAGACAGATGTATTTTATTTGAAATTTAAATAGTTAACTTTTTTGCTCAATTTGACCAATAATTAATCATTATTGAATATTTTTAGCGGGCTCAGCTATTTATTTTAAGGAAAATGTTCCTGGAGTACCATATGGAAGATTGACAACAATCTTCATTGAACATTTAGATATGTTTATAGGCAAGGTAATCACATATACAATTTTAGGTATTGTAAAAAAGCTTTCGATATTTTCGAATCACGACTCATAAATAGTCTCTGCAAGAAAACCCTAAAAAGAATCCCGTTATGTGGGCTTTGGAAGATTATTAAATTAAGAGGACTGATATTTTAATAATAATTGTTTAGTTTGGATATGCGCAAATATGCTTCGTTGTCGAAACTTCAACATTTGAATATGAGATTTAATAAGGTATCTTTTTTATATTTTGGCAAATGCTTAAATTTTACATGATCATTTGATATATATTTTCATCCTCCACCAAATCAAATTCTGACACTTTTGGAATTAAAGCCGGATTCATTTTAAAATACGGGTAATAGGCGTTGTGTGTAAAAACCTCTCATACCTAAGTCAACATATATGAAATAAGGAATGAAATAATACTGGTAATATTTAAGAAAAAATGCTTTTCTCCGAAATTACCAAAAGCAGTATATAAATACAATATAGCATATTCGATTTCTTTCCATTTTGAGCTCTCTTGGAAAAAGAAAGGAAAAATAATTCTTCTCGAATTATTTTAAAATATACAGAATAAATTGCAAATATATGGAGAAGTATTTTTACACATTCCGTAATTTGATTCATCTATATCGCCATCCCTTTGTCTCCCTTGATCTTTGCATTACAATTTACTTCTTGATTATTTCAAAATGTATACTCAATTTTGTAATTTCTCTCTTATTACGTACAAATTTCAAATAGTTCTCAGTTTTGCTTTACGGAGAGGTTGCATACAAGATGTAGAAGGTAGAATAAACTCCACGTAGAATGAAATTATAGATGCAAATCAAATATATTGAGGCAAAAGTACATTGGCAACTTCACGCCGTTCTCCTCTTAGAAGGGGTTTGGTGGCAGAAGAGACTCTATAGTCATAATCTCATCCCAAAATAAAGACGACTATCGACTAGAAATCGTAGAATTCTTTATTAAAGAATGAATGCCTTCATTTTATGCAATTGTTCTCTCCTCGGTGAATTCACATAAATTATAAACATCATTATCATGTTTTCTATGAAAAATTCCAAACTTACTTCCTCTTTTATGTATATATATGTATGTATGTATACATAGATATATATATATATATATATATACACACACACACACACACACACACACACACACACACACACACACACACACACATATATATATATATATATATATATATATATATATATATATATATATATATATATATATATATATATATATATATGCTTTGGCATTCTTTCAATTTCCCAAGGAATCTCTTCATCATCTTTTCCAATATCTCTCCATCACTCTCTCTCTCGGTATATCTCGCACCGTCTCTCCTTCTCCTAGCTCAATTCCATCTTGTCTCAACTCCCCCTTTCTCTCAACCACCCACCACTCCCCCCTCCGCCCCAATCCATCTCCTCCGGCATTTCCCACATTCTTTTCTCCGACTACTCCTCTCGCTTTATATCGGATATAATGTTTCTATTACGTTTATTTCGGAGCAGATAGCTCGACCATCGCCTCCTCCATTTCCCCTCCCGTCTTCCCCCACCCTCGTCTTACTCTGCTAACCCCTTATCTCACTTCCTGTCTTTCTCTCTCCCCGCGACAGTGGATCAATCGCAGTTTCAATCAGAAGAGTTCAGAGCGCGCTCTTCTTATTTATGTCGACCTCATCGATATCAAGCCCTTCCATTTCTCCCGTCGTAGTTCTTTCTTTTTTTTACGTCTTGAACGATGAAAGGATTCATTTCCGTGCACTTCTTATTTTTTTCTCACATTCCAGAGAAAAATTAACAGGTCTTTTTCCTCCATTATGCCTAGTGCTAAGGAATGCATCGTTTAGGGGTGCTCGACAGCCGAGTTGGCTTCATTTGGCGTTTGCAAAAGACTTCATTGCTCCAACGCCTCGGATATTCTTGACTGTACGTCTGCAATTGACTTGAACTAATTAGCGTTGAAGGAGAAATCTGACGTTCAATTGCTCAAGGATTAAAACACAATAGTCAAAGTAAAATTATTTTCTCAACTCAGCGTAGTCATCATTATAATCTCTAAATTTAATTGCGAAAACATTCTGAACTTGGAAATGAACCGAAAGTTCCGTTCTTGTATATTTCATAATTGTTGCGGAATATTTTCATGAATTTTCTTAAGTCAATTCAGCTTTCATTAAGGTATTTAATATTCCAGTTATATTATTAGATCCTAATAATGTTATTTGTTAGTCATAGCAACGTTTTGAGTGGTTAAAATAGCATTGGCAATAATACCACCAACCCGAAGAATACTCTACTTTAAGATCCATAAATCACGCCAGTAATTGACCAGATTAATATTGCGCGAATGTACATGCTTCATTGTATTAGTAGAGTACAATTTCAAGATAAAATCTAATAAAGCCATTTCAATTATAGGATTTCGCCGAGTTGCATGGAAATCAATCAAAAGCAATAGCATAGGCTTTCAAATATCCAAGTAATAGACGGCAATCCGAGAGGGAATTATGTTTCTTGTGTACTGCATTATTTTTAAACAGCAAATAATATAATCAAACGCACTGACTCAGGGAAGGAGTAATAAATTATGATGTGCGGTAAAAAGACACAACCCCTCTGGAGAGTTTTTGAGAAATACCGATACGTTCGTGTAACGACTGAATGGAATTCATTATGGCAATCAACCATTGAACCATTGGAGATTATACATATATATATATATATATATATATATATATATATATATATATATATATTTACTTATAAAAGGAAGAGAAGAGTAACTCATTGAGTTTTGGGAAAATTAAAGCAATCATTTTGAATGAAAGAAACTACTTTTTAAATCAAAATCTAGGAAGTTTTGCCTGTTTCTAACCTGGTAAAATATTTAATGCTTGAGAGATTTTAATTTAGAAATCGATGCACATCAATTTCCCAAATGAATATCCGAAATTTTATATACATACAATAACTTAGAGAAATGCTAAAACAGTTGAAGATATTAAAAAATTACAAACTTGTAATATTTTGGGCGACAACAACATAAGCTGGAAAAATATATTCGGCCATAAGGAGAGCCAGGCACTATTGATTTATGATTGGTAATCCGGTAGGGTAAGAACACTACATACATCTTCCCTACTTATTACGAGTTTAGCAACTACGTCACGTTTGATTCTTCCGTGATGAAGGAAAAAGAACGCATTTGACGATGTGACGATGGTACGTGTGAACGCACATAATTAAGAAACATGGATCATATTCCATTGGACTGAAAGAGAGCATCCTTAGAATTAGAAAAAACGTTGAGAGCGGACTCGACGGATAAAAATTCCCGGCGTACGTGCCCCGCATCGTCTTCTAGATGAATTTTACCAGGGAACTAAACAAAAGCGAAGGAGCAACAAGCTTATGTGACCACGGCGCACGACAAATGACTGAAGTCTCCCTTTTGTTTCAGGCAAATTCAAGAGGCCTCTCCAAGGGGCGAGGGGCGCTCCCTCGCCGAGGACGTCTCGGATGCAGTGGCCGAGAGAGCAAATGAATGGCGGGGGCCATGAATAAAATGTGACGGAGGGGAGTTTGAAAGGGACGCCCTCGCGAGCGAGGTGGCACCCCAGAGGAGCTCTCTCAACCTCCCTCCTGTAGCTCCTATCTGCCGTGCGGGGAAGAGGGCGCGCGGGAGGCGGCGGCAGGCAGGGGGAAGGCGAGGGGAATAAGGGCTAGAGGGATGCCAACCTGTACGGTACACTTCCCAAGGAAGTTGAGGCTGACGAAACCCCCCGACGAAATGGCGAGAATTAAGAGAGAGACTCCTCGTGGTGACCCGCGTGAGAGCTTGCTGATGGAACCATGTCTTAATCATTCCTCACACCGAGGAGAATTTAATTTTGTTCGAGCAGCGCTTTTAAATTACGAGGGGAGCTCTAGTCCACGAAAACAATCAAACTTCAGGTTACTCACTGTTGGTTGGTTTTATGACAGTTTTAATTCAGGTTCACTGGAGTTTCAAGTTGTGGAAACATGTCCCCTCTCGGAATATGTCGACAAGTAAAGGTTTCTTCATGATAGTGCGTAGGGTCAGAATAAATGTAAGTTTTAATTTATGTTGAATTAGTGAAGCTTAGTGCGCAAATCATTCCAATGATTGGTGTAATGACAAAAAACATGAAATTTATTTCAGGTACCCTCTTAGATGAAAGTAAATTTGATAATGAACACATAATTCAAGCATGAACTCATGTAACAATTACAGCACAAGGTCTCTGAATAATTAAATACGCGAACTGATGCAATCTGGCGGCAGTGACGCGGGCTATAGCCCCGTCCGCTAGCGGCGCTAGTTGCCTGAGACCCAATGAGCCGTCTGTTCTTGGCGGACCGTCAAACTGTTCGTATGGTGCCAGTTATGTTAATTTCAGTTGACCTTGTTTTTACTGTTTGTCAAAAATGGAAATAGACGAAAATACGGAGCAACGAATCAACATCAAGTTTTTTGGAAAGGTAGGGTAAAAGTTATCAAGAAATTACTGAAATCTTGACAGCTGTTAAAGGTGATAATGCTCTCAAGAAAACATCCGTTTTCAAGTGGATTAAGCATTTTAAAGATGGTCAACAAGACGCTACGGATGATGCAGGACCGGGACGACCTTCAACCACCTGTGTTGACGACAACATTGATCGTGTGCCGTCCCTTGTCCTTACCGATCGTCGAAAAACTGTCCGAATAATAGCTGATGAACTGAATCTAGGAAAATCAACAGTGCACCCTAGTTTAACCGAACATGGTGGATGGATCCTTCTCTATTACAATGCACCAGCACATTCAGCATTGATTGTTCGCTAGTTTCCAGCAAAAAATGTAATCGCCATCCTTGAGCATCCTCCTTATTCGCCAAATCTCGCCCCATGCGACTTTTTCCTATTCCCAAAATGCAAAAATGTGATGAGGGGACATCACTGGGATGATGTGGACACAATAAAGCAAGAAGCGACGAGAAAATTAAAAAGCCTAACTGCCGATGATTTCCAAGGGTGCTTTAAACAGTGGAGGAGAGGATAGAATAAGTGCATAGCAACAAATGGAGAGAACTTTGAGTAGTAGTAGTATTTAGGGAAGGCGTCGGACAGCTGAGGTCATTTGCTCCATTAGGAATGGACAGGAAAGGATGAAAGGTGGTGAGAAACCCGGCGTCGGCATTAGCCTACTCTTTACGAAAGGCGCCAAGGAGTCCGCAGCGTAACTTCCCATCCGATGGATGGCGTACACACTCAAAGTGCCCTCCACAAAGCACCTCAAGTAGGGATCGAGATACGACTGAAAAATATTTAACACCGCCGGGATTTGAACCTGGACCCTCAGGGTGGGAAGCTAGTACGATATCCACCGCACCATCTCGATTCCCGAGAACTTTGAAGGGGACAAAATCGATGTAGACTAAATAAAGTTTTCATGGCCGCAGTTCGCGTCTTTATTGAACAGACCTTGTATATAAGAATTGCTTGTGAGACTTAAAACCCTATAAATGCTTTATACCTCGAAAACTGGGCAGAAAGAGGATCTTTGACTTTCGGAATGAAAATAAGAATAATGACGAGGGAAATAACAAAAGTAGACGGTAATCTAGGCTACCGTCTACTTTTGGGGATCCACTCAAGGTCCGTCCGAGTCGTGACTCCTAGTAAACTATCAAGAAACTGAGGGAGATGCCGCAACAGTAAATTTTAAGTCATCCGCTAATAGGCATTTCAATACACTGTCAAGGCGAATGATTTTTACACTCTTAAATTGTTGCATTGAAATGCATATTAGCAGGTGACTCCGTTAAAAGTTACCGTTGCGGCATCTCCCGCAGTTTCTTGGAATTTGTCAAAGGTAAACATAGCCTGTGTTCAAAGTTGGCTTTAACCTCTTGGATTGTGGTGCATCGCGCACGACAACAAATGCCCGTGACATTGTATGTGCGGTATTTCGTTACAACATCATGTTCCTTTAAAGCATCCAAAATTTCAGAGTTTAGTAGATTATCGTCTACTTTTGTTATTTTCCTTGCCATTATTCTGACACATACACATAAATATATATATATACAAGAACATTAATTAATGTATATTAATACATGACAATTATTATGTATATATATATATATATATATATATATAACCAAAAACACAGTAATCAACTCGAAGGTCGGTTTAGGAGGTGATGGTAGAGTTCACCCAGTACTTAGCCCAAAGGCGTGTGAAAGTCCCTCTGCCGGAGCGGTTTCATTGGAAGATCTGGTACTACGGTCAATTTGTGTATGCACACACGCACACACACTATTATATTGCCACGGAATTCCAAACCACAGTATAAACACATACAGAATGTCCTTCCTCTTCAGCGCACCCCACCGTTCGAAATTCCCGTCTTTTCCTCAGTTTCCGCTAGAACACTGTTCCCTCTTCGATCTCAACTCCACAATATAAATTCCTCTCAATTTTATATTCCGAACATATTCAACATATATTAATCTTTTTCTCTTATTTTAATCTTTGCGTCTTCTCTTAGTGTCTTCGCCTTCAAAATATTCCTATTTAAAAGTTTCCTTTTGCTAAAGCAATTATTCTCATAAATGTCAGAATTATTTCCGCCGTTTACCTTCATGTTAATGCAAGAATATACTAAGTGATCCCAATACTTGATGTATGTCGTGTTCGACTTTTAACATGAAGACTTCTTAAAACTTCAGAACACATTCGGAATCTTTATTCGGCTTTCCCTTATGAGTTATTATAACAGTTTCGCATTGATATCTTGAATCAGAATATTATTTGATCGAAAAGAAACCGGCAAATAAAGAAAGTTCAATTCAAATTTTCTGATTTGCCATTAGCCGAAGATATCACGCGTTTATGCACTCAGTTACCTTGGAGGCATTCGTCGAAGCGGTCGCCTGAGCTTTCCTTCGACCAAGCCGAGTCACCACCCGGCCGGGCTCCCTTCCGAGTGGTTCCCCAAAGTTTCCAAACCCAAGAGGACGTGCTTCTTTTAAAATGAGCAGTCTCAGCGTTATCGAAGAATGGGAACACGTCGACCAATGCAACTTGGAAGCGATTTTACGATACAAAAAAAAGTATAAGGGTACTTTGTTCCACTGTAGTAAAAAGTGGGATATACATTTTCACATGTTTCCTTATATAATATGGTAACGGAACCGCTGGGACCAAATTTAAATTTGTGTCCCAAATAAATCCAACTTTTTTTACAAAACATCTTAAGCCAACGGATCCTATTTTTCATTATTTCCCTTTCTCTTATCAAATTCATTCAGCTTTCCTCCGTCAGATTCGTTTGAGTTAATCCTCTCAGCTGGGACCCATCCAATCCACAATAAAGCTTTCTGAACTCATGCAATCCCTACATTCCGAGCAATATTTTTATCACTACTTTGCATGCACTAAGGGAACTGTTTGCTATTAAAATACAATATGAGGCATTGATATACAATACGCAATTGGCGCAAGCCAAACATGAAATTATCGGCCGCCTGTCGAGGATGAAGCCTGCTTAGTAATCGTATCGCGAGGATCAGGGATAGATTATAATTTGAATGTACTAGTGGACATTATACCTACATTAAGCAGGGGCGTTCTTGTGAGTATTTCGCTACTTTGAGTGGCATGCTGAAGTAAATATTCGCGTGGGTGTCACCATTTCTTGACAACTTCGGAGGCAGGAGCAAGTTTCCCTATTTCCTGACTACAGAAATGTGTTCCGTTTTCTCAAAATAAATTACCTTTTCCTAAGCGTCTAAAAATAAGCTGCCAGTTATAACCATCGAATTGGAATTACTCCCAATGGAAATTCTTCTGTATTTATCCCAAAGTAAGATATTTAGGCAATTTTCACCATTTAAGCGATTATCACAAAAAACTGAATTATCAACACATAAAAAAACACCATATGTGACCTTTGCAATCAATTACTTATCTTACACCCGACTCTAGGGTGGTTGGTCCTATCTTAAGCCAAAATTCGTGTTGCACGGCATCTTTTTTGTTAAAAACCATGGTGAACACCATTATCCAACCTTGAGAAGATAAGTTCCAATGAAAATAAGTTCGATAATTGCAGAAAATTCCCAATTATAACATCAAGCCGGATTATACTTCTCGTTTGTACTGAGCCAGAATCCATTATTAATCAAAGGGTGAAGCTCAAAATTAGAGAAAAATCGGACAAAAATATTCTATCTTTAGAAGCTTATATTTCAAGTCAATAACAAGGTTTATGCGGTGGAACTAAAATAAACTGAAAAATCTCTCAAAATTCATTCAATTAATTTTCCTTCAACAAAAAAATAGGTAATTTAAACTTAAGTACCGCAATGATTCATCTGATTAGAATTGAAGAATTATTTCACGTTAGTTACTGCAATTGGGATAAAATCAAAAACCAATGGCTTTATCACTATCATCAGATGCTGCACATGAAATCGTGAGCCATTACCCCTCGTGTGTCTGCTGTTTGGGTTCGAAACATGTGCCCATTAGTTACTTCTTTCACATTCAATTTGGTATCATTTACATAATCAATTCTTGTTTGTTAATGCATTTTCGCGTCATTTTACCATTACTTCATGGTTGACCAATATGCTTGTATTACGTTATTTTCACACATTTTTTATATTTTATTTCACTTCTTTAATCATGCACAAGTTTAACATGTACATGCTTTATCATACGCTAGTTTCGTATGCACATGTTTACCTAATAAGGTTAATTTAATACCTTAATAACGATCTATTAAGAACCTGAGGGGTTCTTAATAGATCGTTTAAATACTTTTAATCATGACGCTAATTACCTTTGATCAAGATGCATAAAATCAATAGTAATCGCAAATAATGGATTATTGTCCTTGTTTTAAACTTAAAATAACAACATCGTAATAAACTCCTCATTACTTAAAATTGCATTTTTTAAATTACCAGAGAAAGGAAGCTTACGCTAGTGAATAAAATTGGAGAGCAATTGGGATGAGCTTATTACTTCCGTGCCACTTAATATTATTTAGGATTAATGTATAATCTCTCAATCCTAAGTGGGATCCATTGATGATCTATTAGATTTAAACTTAATTTAAAAGGAGTAATTTTCATTGTAATGTCACTTAAACCTGGTCGGGAACACATGAGACTTTTAGTACCAGATGGGGAATGAGTCATGATGTCAACACTTTCATAAAAAACATATATATACGTACATATACATATATATATACATGTATATATATATATATATATATATATATATATATATATAATTGAACCAGGATATTACCTCAATGGCCATGTTGGGGCTACAAAAAAAAATTAAAATCAACAAAGCAATGGAAAGTAAGTAACCCAGTCGATGCTGAATTTTCTGTCCACATTTTGGAATAAAATATAGCAAGTACATAATTTTTCATACATTTGCGTGGAAAAATACTACTATTACAGAACCAAAAAATATACTGAAGGATGAATACAAGACGCTGCACTATTATACGAGGCATGCAGATGATCCACTTTTCGAAAATCCACCTGACTCATCTTTCTGGAAAGTTGGCGTGCGGTCATATCTCGCATCTAACCACTCTGACAAGCAGGTCAGCCCGCCATTGTTTATGAGGGCCTCTTTAAGTTTTCGTAAAATCACGATCGCGATTTCCTAGAGAATTTGGGTAACGATAAAATTATTGAAAAACGATATCGATTAGATGAACCAACCTATGAGACTAAACGACACATTTAATTTCCAAAACGAGAAATGATGAATAAATGCCCGCTAAATATGATGAAATCTTGTGATATGATTTTGAAGTCATGTGCTGCAGATAAAAAAAATTATTCAATCCAAGTATTAGATTAAATAAGCACCATAAAGAGACAAAACGAGCATTTAACGTCTCTTTTCCACCGCTAATAATTGAAAATGATGATTCTTAAATTTTTTTACATCTTATCACAAAAGGAATGACTTGATAATTGATTGATAATGACTATGATTGAATGATAATTACCTAAGTATTTAAACACACTTACCAGTAACAAATAGATTTACTTCGAAGAAATTAAAAAATAAAATGACGCAGTATCTGTTAAGAAGTAAGACTGAGATAGTCAATTTAACGTTTCTCGAAAATCATAGTCATTGACGCAGATCCGACTTTAAATATTTTGAAACAATCCTACCACGGACTTCACCTCTCATGCCTAACTTACCGGAACGCACACTTTAATTTCTTATTCGAGTTCGGCAGCGCAGAGCTTGTTGCATTTATTCTATGCAACGGCATTTATTCTATATGGGAAACGAGCAAGTACTATCGTTAATGATGGTTTATAGGACATTAATGACTACAGGCAAATATTTGTTATAGCGATATATTTGAGAACGATATGACGCGTATAGTGTTTTCAATAGGGTTTCTACTTTGTGCAATTATCAACAAATGAGATAAAACTTCATTAAGCCATTCATATGGCTTACTTATCGGAAAATATGCTATTGTGGCTGAATTTATACTACATTATATACATGCCAGAAACGGACGGTATACAATGGAGAAAAATAACGGAAACAATGGAAAAGTGAAAAGAAAACGATACATTTCAAATGGGCGGGTTAGGTGAATAAAGAACTAATTTTACCAAGTGCCTGGACAAAGAGGTCTAAAGAAAACATTATAGGGCATCTATTGAGGCACGTTACCCATATGATAATTTTACGAAAAGTCTGATAGAAGAGAAAATATAATGGAAGCATAAAAAAATACAATTGAAAGCGAAACATTTTTAAGACATGGATTGATAAGGAGAGAGCATAGAATTATTGGTAACCCGATTCCAACACATCATTGACTATTAAATTTTCCAGAAAAACGTGGCGCAATGACGAAGGAGACGGATGGACGACCCGGAATAAAGATTACCTTTGAAAAACCGCTTGATGGAATTTTAAACCGTTTTGTCTTAGCATAACTAAATCCCTGAGTCACCTAATGAAAATAATGGAAGTGACTTTCAGACACACCCAATTTCAAGCCCAAACTTTAATATTAACAGATATATTCTAAAAAACCTTCCCTTTCGTGGTAAGGAGAGCCTCCTTTTAAGATATTTCTGGAAAATTACTCCCTTTCGTTCAATAATTCCATACTGCCCGATCATTGCATGCTTATTTCTCCGCTGCCACATTCATACAATTATTCATGGAAACCTTTCTGTCCCCGAGATCGGTAATACTGGTATTTCTCATCTTAAGAGTCTATTTCATCATAATCACTCATCCAACTGTCGGTCTACCTCACCTCTCAAACCATTCAATTTCCTCTGTTTGGCAATTCGACTCTCACCCATTCCCACAATATAGCAGAAAACTCTTTCATACCCATCTAATCCCTGTAACTCTAATGATTATATATTTCGAAGCTCATTCAAGGCCCAAATCATCTCTTTCACTTTTATTCAATTTCAATTCATGCAACATACGTCCCGAAATTTTGGTCAACATTAATGTCTATCCGGGAACTTCCCAAGTTTCACTTCCATAAAATAATGTTGAAATGGGTACATTTTTATGAATTACCACTTTTTTACCTCGACAAAACACTCATAACAATACAACCCATTTTAAAAATATGGAGTATATTATTGAATACCCTTAATTAAAAGTAATTCAAGCATACCATTATATTTTTCTGGAATTTCCACTCTTTCCAAATACATAAGAATATTAGTATCAATGCATTGACACCTATGATGACAGGAATGTTTAGCCATTATTACAATCGAAAGCCACATTTGATTGTGCGGGGGGAATCCAGAATCTTGTGAAAAGTGTTGACGTTACAACTTGAGCAAGCTGTAAGATTCCGCACTCAAGGAATAATCATAATATAAAATTTGGCAATCCTGCTGTATGTGCACAATTTTTACTAAATAAAATAAATAAATAAAATAATATAATGATCGCGATGAGCCACTGCCTACGCAACAATACGGCGGTGTTTTAGGTCCTACTACGGAGAAAAACTTTTAATCTTATGGCTTCATTATTAAACTGGAACTACGTAGAAGATCCATGTTGATCGCTTATCAAGGTGTTTGAAAGTTTGTCAACCATGTTTACCATTAGTATTAACGAAAATAACTTGTCTAATTAGTTTTGAAAGCTTCAAAGAGGACAAGGTAAATTTCGTTAACTTTTTGCATCAAAGCAAAAAAATCGATGTATCTTGTACTAATGGCAGCACATATAGGCAGTATAGTTATTTAAGGGGAATATATCCGAATATTTATTGGAAGAATCAGTCTTTCCAGGCCAAAAGGAATGGATAAAATATTAGAAAATTGAAATTGAAAAGTGCTATATTCTTTTAATGTATTTCCTTCCTTTTATCTTATGCAATTACCCATATTGTCTTGTGCGTGTGAGCCATGTGAGTATTTAAAGGCCGACTTACTACTTGTATGACCCTTCAACTCAATCTATAATAAAAGAATATGTAAAATGCATACTACTTATATTTTAAAAATTACATAATATTGCATATTCCAATTAATGCAGTGCCAAGTTCCCATCTCTATTCAAAGAAAACTTACTGGGAGTGTATGCATAATTCCGGGGAGCATGCCTAGCTGGTGTTTTCAATTTTTTAAATTTTAATTCATATCAAACATACATTTTTGATACCTTGATTTCCCTTACGGAGAACTTCGACTGCTATAGGGAAGTTGAGACCTTTACTGGGACCAGGATAACTTTAAGACTTTTAGAAGAGCAACTCACAGCTATACAGCCAAGATGGTTAAGATAAAATAAGAAATTCATCTTAACAATTCGTACTAACGTAAAGGGTTTTTTTCCAGAAAGTCAACAGCAAAGCTGCGATATTGTTTGTTAAATACTGTTCGTTCCCTCTTTGCCGTATTTTTCAGTACTCCGGACTCACTGACCCTGGAAAATATAACCTTCGTAAAATTACTTCATTGGAAGTAAGTGAAATGAAATAATTATCTTTTGAATGGTATTTAATATTAACACAATCTGCAGAAAAATACCATTGATAATAATTAATCCCATTTCTACCAGCGAGAGGTTCTAAATTTCATTGCAGATTTATAACTCGAAACGTAAAATAGATGTGACTAAAAATAGTGCAGCAAAGTTGGACACCATAGTGTAATTGAGGAAAATATCCAGTGTCTCATACTGATCGTCCAACACACAAATAAACCATGACTCCTCATTTGCTGTAAATATAAGTATATCACGCCGAACGACTGAAGATCGTTTTTTGAAGAATACGAGAACACGCACGATAAATTACTTCAGAATCTTCATAAAGTTACCAGTTCGTATGACAAATACTCGAAGTGACTCATTTAGACTTAAAACATCTAAAAAACCATAGCTTTTTGGCGTATTTGATTGATTTTCAACCATGAATGAGACTTAGAAAGTGGTGTTAACAGACTAATGTTTAATCAAAAACTGGGTGAAATAGTAATTGGAACAAATATGATCCAACAGTAGTATAAGTTACGTAGAAAAGATTGTGGGAATGGAATTAGCTGATGAGCTAATCCAAGAGAGATGACTATCCACAGGACTAACAGCGTTATCGTCGGTAAAACGGCGATTAAGCTTCTAGTGGTTGAGTGAATGCATCAGCTGTCGATAAATTTTGACTGTCCTTAAAATACGAGATACTGAACCTCTCGCTGGTAGAAATGGGATTAATTATTATCAATAGTATTTTTCGTGCAGCTCATTCATATAAAACTAGAACTGATTTTAGGAAAATACATACACCTTCCATCTTATCATAGATTGCATTAGTGCTTGAGCTAGGGTGTTTGAATACACGATATGCAATAGATCAATAAAAGGTGAAACAGAACAGAACTTTAACCAAGTAGAGAGCGAGGAAAACAAAACTACGACCGATATTATTTAAAGTCGTCATATCCCAAAATAAAATTGTGTTCCAATCACAAAACAAAGTTTAACTTGATGAAATAGTACCCGGAGCTTCCTCAATCAACTCTTCCTATTTTCAATTTCAAATTTCACTGAGCCTTTCGCAGAGGGTAGAATATCACTAAATACTCGGTTGAAATACAGAACTCGAGCACTGCAGGAGTCACGCTGCAATAATCCATACCATGAGTAATGGCTGCAATGCATCTATAAGAAATCATTTAAGAAATTTGTATTCAATGATTGTCAAAGTTTGAGAGCCAACTTCCCTTTAATTGCCCGAATTTTCGACTTCAGTCAAAGCAGTCATTTCATTCAAACGGTAATTGCAGCTGAAGAGGTGTACCACGCGATATTTCGTTTTACTATGTGTCTTAACGTGCTCTAATGATGTGTTTCCGGAAAAGGAAACTTTTCTCCTTTCTGCTTAAAAAGGTGGAGAGGTTTCATTACTAAATGTGATAAACCTTTCGGGGAAAGATAAACATTCTAATATCCACTTTATTAGGCGCTGAAGGTGTTATTGCTCCTAATGGATTGGCTCAAGTTCTTTTATAGTGAGCCCTGGAGACACAAAAGAGAAGTAATTAGCCCAACTCCTTCGTTTCCACCTACCGTTGTCGTATCCACCACTTTCTCAGAGAACCGCAACTCGGACTGGTGGTTAGCTGCTAGGCCGCGGGAGGCGCTGGTAACTACCACTGTAGCGGCGCCACCCTCGCGTATCACGCGGCGGTGTTGCCACTCTTTCAGATGAGCTAGGACTTTGTGCATGATGGAGGAGGAAGTGTACTCTTTCGTCAAACTATTCACACTGAATTTCGATGCGTTTCAATCCTTGCCATTAGACTCTGCTTCACAAGAGTCATCTTCGTAGAGAGAGATCGCCGGTTAAAAAAATACTTTTGTTTAGTCAATGTTGAAGTGTCTCGTCGATTGTGTAACAAAAGCTTTCACGTGCCTTATTTATTTGGGGAACAACACGGTATTCACAGTACTTCCTGCTGATTCACATACAAACATATTGTCTAGGAATACGTGAGCGACGGATTGTTCGCTTTTGAAAATTGCTTCTAATAAATTCGGAATTTTGCATCTGCTGAATACGAAGTCGAACACGAGAATTCGCTTTACTTTTCTATCCCTGCTACGACGCTTAAAAAAGCTAACAGAAGACACACCTTCGAACGACGAGGGATTACCCGAGCACGTGGCCGTTTTATTGAATTGAATACAAGTTTTTTTTCGTTCTCACTTATGGAGGCTTGCTTTAATGTGTTGGTGATAAAAAAATGGTCCAGTTGATATTTACGATAGTCCCAGAGAATTTTATTCACGGCGCAGCGATTCGGACAACTGGAAGTTGCTGCCGACCTCAGCATTCAAATTTCCTTAACAAATACTATACTTCGGCACTTAAAGAATAAAATTTGATTTGTCTTCTTTTTATGTATACTTAAGACTCGATTTAAGGCCGATGCAAAGTTTAAACATAACATTTAAATAATTTTTAAGTTAAAAAGAGAAGCACAGGTCCAAAAAATAATTTTGTTGCCTGTTTCTGACACTAGATTATTGCTGTATTCAACCCGACGTATATTTGTACCTTAAACGATTCACGTTTATTCTAATCACATTTATATTTTTATCAATCCTGGAAAATTCACAGAAATGCAATAAATCAATTGCTATTGAGGCATCAATTAAGATCAGGACAGTGTTTGTAAGCGTGATTTTAATGCCAATATGCCTATCATAGAATGATAATATATTTACTTTCTGCGTGGCACGTTTTTGTTCCGAATTGGGAAGTTTTGGATAATATCAGAAGAGAGGTGATGGTATTTTCTGATTTTCCCTTGAATTTTTTTTAGCTTATAAGGCAATTCATGAAATGCAATGACATTAATTCAACTTCAGCCTTGTTTTCTAGGAGAAATATCGGAAGTTTGTTGAACTAACAAAGCGTATATTAGATACTTGAGAAGATAAGCCAAGTCTTCTCTCAGTACAGTTAAACACCACCAAGTTCTGTAAATTCCATAAGAGTATGAGCAATAAATTACAATAATATAAATAATATAATCGAACAATGTAAAAAATATATCTAGAAATGAACGGTCGGTTGCAGATAGTTCAACAGTAAGAGTATGTTTTGTGCACAAGAATTTACTGAGTGAAGATTAATGGGTAATAAATACTTTTTATAGCAATTAATTAGTAAGTTTAAGGAGTATAAATCTTTTCCGAGGGAATTAAGTCTGCTAACAATCAAATTCGGGGAAAATATCGATTATTACCTAGCTAGCTATTAATATGTACTAAAAGAGTGTTTATGATAGAAATCCATTCATTTGAAGCTTCTAAAACATTTGAGGATATGAAATTTTCCCTATGCCGTGGGTGCAAAATAATTTATAAAAATATTGTGATGCCCTTATGATATAGGCTATAGCGATCTATCCAAATTAAAACAATTACGTACTGGAATAGGAATCTGTTGGTCAATGATGAATCCAGAGATTTATCAACTTTCTAAACCCTAAGAGTTTTCAAGGCATATAATACAGCCTGTGAAAACGTATTGGCTAAAACTACAACTAGGTGCATTTATTTGAACGGCAGTTAAATTTCCAAAGAATAATTAAGAGAGTGCTATAGTTCAGTAAGCAATGACGGTTGCAAAAACTCTAATTAGAGTATACTTCTGAGAACTTTTGCGAGTTCAACTATGAAAATTTGGGCGTTTATTGTGTGTAAATGGATTATACTAAGCTATTATTCACTTTATCCACAGCCTAAATATTAGTATATCTGATTCATAAACCCCGACGTTCTTCTTAATTTCTAATTTGTTCGAGTAGAGAAGATAAAGAACGACTTGATTAGATGAGGATTGGCCGCAAATTGGAGGGGGAGACTTGGAAATAAAACATTTAGGCTCACCCAAACGCAAAGAATTTGGAATTAAGTTTCCAAAAAGAAAAGCGTAAAAGCTTTGAAATGTGGAAAGGAGAATGGGAAGAAAGAAAGAAAGAAGGGAGGGAAGTCAGATAGTGTGGATTTCCCTCGATGCGGCTTATGGCGTAAGTAAGGGTAGGGTCTAATAAATGAAAAGGTCGGGGCTTCAAATTATGAATTCAGTAGAGTATATGGGAGTATGAAAAAAGACATTCCTTGAAGAAAAGGATAAGGGCTTGATAAATATGGGATAGAATTTCGGCCGTCTTTGACGTCACGCATTGATTGGATTGATTTTTAATGGTATAAGCGGTCAGACAGAAGAGAAGAATCCTCACAGGACTCCCCCGTCTCGAACCTCCCTCCTTAATTACGCCTTGCAACGTCGGGGATGGTCTAATGCCTACTTATTGCGAAATACCCCCTGCATGATATCAATTTGAATATATATTCTGAATGCTGATGCAGTCAGTGAAGGAGCGGAATGCTAAGAAAGATAATATTAGTATGGATATAATTGTATGAATATATAATATTTATATTTTCCCTGTTTCAAGGATTGATTTCACTTATATCAATTCACGGCAGTTTTCAACGCTCGACTAAGGCCCGAGTTTGTAGCATTAGCCATTGGCTCAAGCTTCAAGCTCTGCGATTAAATGGGCCAGCACGCCTGGAGGATGGCAATCAGAATGAATATTAGCAGCGGAGTCGATTTTTTTTACTGAGGTGCAAGGAGTACTCCGAGGACGGATATCCCCTTTCTCATGCTACTCCCTCTATCCTACGCCCGTGAATTTCACCCTGACGGAACCGGCAAAGAAGAAATTAATGAAAATATGCTGATTAAAATTGAATACCCCTTCGCGTTACAAAAACAGGGCATGGAGCGGAGAGAAAGGACGGAGACGATTAAGAGAACCACTCATTAAAAATCAACGGACCAACATTTCCTTTTGGGTCCTACGGTTAAAAGATATAAGCGTGTTTTGGGCGAAAAATCCGCAAATGAACGCGTCGCTCAATTATTTTGCTTCGACGGCGAGAAATTCATGGAAGAGACAGGAAAATAAAGCTAGCGAAGACAAGACAACCGAGTATTATGATAGCCTGGTCGAGCGACACACTTTTTCTATTGCTGGAAATGTGTGCTCTCCGAGTACGCTCATTTGTAGCTGGGGTTGTGCGCTCGGGGAAAAACCCACGAGTTACGAGGAACTTATCGGTCCCCAAAGAAAAAATGGCATCCTCGTGGCTAAAAGCTTTTCGGGAAATGTGAATGGGGTGGGTGGGTACTAAATTGAAAAATAAATGTGACCCGGGGATGGGAGGCACGATGCAATCACTATCTCTCCCTCACTAACTCCCTCCCTCCTATCCCCCCATCGAGACTAGAGAGAGGAATTCTTCCGCCTCCACTACGACCAACGGAAAGGGTACACTCGACCACACAACCCTTTTCCGGATGAGGCCACACGTCTGGCACGGCTCGTCTTCGCCACCGGCGGGACGACAACACATCCCGCCCCCGTTTTCTTCTCTTCCTCCACTCGAAGAATGTGAGACTGTGTTTATTATTTCCTGTAACTCCTCCTTTTACTCTTCTCCCCCACAACAGTCAACACTCGTGGTTTACACGTGCGCCTCAAGATACAAGTGCACTTGGGTATCACTCTTCCTCACTCTACCCGGTGCCGCAAATCGGGACGACCTGCCCACAGTCCGTAATGCACATAAACGACAGGGGAGGGGGCTGGGGAGCGGGTGAAGGGGAGGAGGAGGGAATGGTGGTCGGAAGTGGCTGGCGCGAAGGAGTCTGCTGGTAGGGGCTCTTGTGGGCCGGGTGGGGGTTGTGGTCTGTGGATGGGTGGCTAAGCGACGGGGACGGGTGACGAGATTCGGAGGGGCAGAGCGGGGCAGCGGGACCCAGCGGCACGCCTCCGACCACGGCACGCGCGTTGTCGACTTCCCTCGCTGTCGGCCGTCACCTCCTCCACTCTCACTAGGAAAATGTATTTCGCACCGCCAGCATATCGATCCGGGTCCCCTTTGTCAACACCAGGATGTCTCATCTCCCTCCCACCTTCTCTCACTGCACTCCGGGCCCACCTTTTTCGCCTGACCCCGGGACGACGCGCGGCAGGCGTCCCTTCCCCGCAGGCGAGTGGTTTGGAACTGCGGGGAAATCCCCAGGAAACGGTTTCGGGGAGGTGGCTGTGGGGAGAGGGGGCGGGCGAATGGGAGGGAGGGAAGGAATAGAGTGATGAGGGGACGTGTGGCGGGGTATGGAGAGGGAGGTGGAAAGAGGGCGGGAGGGGGGAAGAGTTACGAGACTCCCCTGGTCGCCCCCGCCCGCGGTTCTTGGGACGACGAAAGTCGAACTGGTGGCGGCGGGAGGGATTTTGGGGGGGAGGAGAGGAGGAGAATACCGCCTTGCCGGGACCAAACGATCCCACTGGGTCGGCTAAATTTTTTTCCGCGCTAGCGTGCGGTCAGCGATGCCGAAAAAATCGCGCTCGCGGCCTTGGTACGCTTCCCCGCCGCCTATCTAGGATTCGCCCTCCGTCTCGATCCCACCTCTTCGCGAAAGGGATACGAACTTCGCGTACTTCCGGACACCCCTTCCAGTGCTACTCTTTCCCTCCCCAGAATAACTCCTTCCCTCCACATCACCTCTGCAGAGAGGGATCCGCCTCCAAACCTCCTCTTCGTTTTCCTTCTCTTCGCCCCCGCGCGCCCCGTTTCCCCACGCCGCCCTCGAGGGGGTGACGCGGGTAGGGAAAGGGGAGTTTTCCTCCGCGGCGCCCCGTTGTTGGCCGGTCGACGCAGCAGGTGTCCACCCACGCTCACACCAACACCATCACCACCTCCTACACCACCACAGGACCGCACGGATACCTCGCCATTGTTGGCGACTTAGGGCAGCGGGCGAGTCCGATGGGTGATGGGGATCGAACCGGCATCACCGCGAACCGACGGCGCTCTCCCACTCACTCATCCGAGCGACGGAGACGGCCAACACCCCACACCCCCCTCCCGTATACTTCCGCTCGCCCAACTCCCCCTTCCCCTTCGACACGCAGCGTCCGGGGGCTCTTCAGATCTCCTCCTCAACGCTCAACTACCTTCCCTCCCCACAGGGTCGCCCTCTCTCTTTCCTCTGCGGACAAGAGCGGGAGGTTACACGGCCGCCGACGCCAAGGGCTGGCACACGGAAGATGAGGCCTTCGAGAACCGCCTCTTCCGACGCTACCGGCGGGCGATTGCGGCGGGATCCCCGAGGTGTGGCGCCCGCTTGGAAAATCCCAAAGAACTGGACTAGTGCGACACACACCAACACGCCGAGCGGAGTCCCCCTATTGCTTCCTTCCCGCTCTCTCTCCCTGTCCCGCCTTTGCCCTCCCAGCTGCTCTCTCCCGGAAAGCACCAGCTCACTACTTTCCCCCTCCCACCTCCTCCATCGCTTTCTCCCCACCACACTCCACCCCGCTCCGACGGCCGACGCGAATAATATCGTCCGGGCGCAACCCTTCCCGCCACCCCCTCCTTGCTGGCGTCTCCCGATAAACAAAACAGAGACACACGAACGGTCAGCAGCGCACTCGCGGAGGACAGGGGGGTGAAGGCGATCCCGCAGATATAATGATGTGCTGGTGGTGGTTATTAAAAGCGAACGTGCTCCGATATACCAACTATTATGCGGTGCTCCGCACCGAGCAGCTCCGTTATTTCCGCGGGGAACGTGCAAACTACGACGATAGAGCTCGATATACATATATAAACACACACGCAGACACACTCGCGCGCGCACTCTCAAAATCTCGAGAGGGCGCGAAATACTTCCAATCGTCTAATCGCGGGTTGGGGAAGGGGAACACTTGGCGCGGGCGGCAGCGCACAGTGCCGAAGTTGGCCGGGAAAACGATATCCAAAAGACCCTCGCCTCTCCCTGTCAGCGGTGTGCTCACGAGAGACAATCCGCCCTCCTACCCCCCGACAGACATCCAACCGCTGAGGCTTCGAACTGGGGACGGCGGGAGGCACGCGCGTAAAGAGAGTGGGAGGGACGGGCCCCGGAGCGTGAGTGGTAATGATCCGGGCGGGGCGTTCCACACGTATCCCCCCCGATGGTCACGGGAAAGAAAGAGTTCCAAACAACGCACGTTCCCTCTCTTATGCCTCGGCTCTCCCCGACGAGGCGACGGGGCTACGTGGCCCTGGGTGTGGCCCCCACGAAGGGGCTGGCCGTCCAGTGGCCCCACGCTCGGCCTCCGGGCGGGGTCCGAGATGTTAGCATACACGCGCCACACGTTCTCCCTTCTAGCTCGCGCGGATGGGCCGACTCCCTTAACCGTGGCGGAGGTAGGAGGAGGGCGGAGAGGCGGCGGGAGGGGGGGCGGCGGGGGCGGGAGGGAGGGAGCTCCACAGCGCCGCCGCTGCTTAAACCACCCCTCCGCCCCTCCCGGGCATCCGTCCCTCCCGGAACCCCCACTCCCCGCTTACCCGCCAGAAAACGCCCCCGCCGCTCACACGCCCTTCTCCGCCTCCGCCCCTTCCCCCCCCCGCTCGCACTTCAAACCCTCCGCAGCAACCCCCTTGCCACCCCCACCCCCAGATGCATCCCCCAAACATACGGATAATACCCAAAAAAAGGCTAAAAATAATAATGAAATAAACCGTTCCCCTACTAATCGTGATACTCTTCACCCCTCTCCCCTCATTCCCTTGGACCCCCACCCCTTGGCCACCCTCTCCCCTCATGCGCTCGCAATCTATGCCGGCGGAGAAGACCGGGGGTGTGCAGCTGCGGCGGTGAGAAATTGAGGGCGGGAAGGAAAATAGAGGCGTGTAGCGGGCGTGGGATGTGGGTTTTTCGAGAGCCGTGAGGGTGAGGGGACAGCGCGTACGTAGGGTGGATGACGGATGAGAGGGGTGGAGGAAGAGATGGAGTTGTCACAGGGCTGGAGAACGGCGGAGGCTGGAGGCGGGTGAAGGGATGGAGGGGCAGTCGGTGAGGGAGGAGAGCGGGAGGTGGGGGAGGCGGACGGGGAGGGGAAGTGTTGTCGCGCACTGGGTTCCCGGGAGGATGGGTGCCAGGGGGGAACGGGCGGCGAGCGGGGCGGGAGAGGGGCGGTTGGGTCGGGGGTTGAACGCATGGGTGAAAGGGTGCTCATCGGTTGGGAGGGTAATGGCTGAAGAGGGCGAAATTGGCGGATAAGGCGCCCAGCCCTGAGGACGGAGATCGTTCCACACTTGCGATGCGTACGATTTCAAGAAAATTCTTGCTTATACTGAGAATCTGATCTTGGTTTTCACTTGAACATGTGATTTACTCGTTCCTTGAATTATTGGAGAATATTTTTGTAGAACTATTTCATTACCTCATGCTTTGAAAGAACTGTTACGTAGCGGAAAATTTTCATTTGTCACATTCTCCAAAACAACATTTGCGATGCGTGAGCCTTCGATTAATCTGCGTTTCACCTGAAAACGGCATACGATAAATATGCCTCCTGCAATCACTTGTAATGTTACAATGAAGCCTTTCCCTTAAAGCCATAGTTTAATTTATAAGTATAACATTTTTCTCAAACATGGAAGGTGAATACAAAACTCATCAATAATCTATATACTTTATGAATGGTTCAGGACGGACGGCACTGTGCTGTAATCACCGGAAGACCGGGTTAAATTCCAGGTGACGCCCCTAGACCCGCTCAACTGCACCCAATCTGTGTGATTTTTCGGGTAGCCAAGGGCACAATTAAGGGAATTTTCTTGTGAGAAAGTCACACACCCTCTATGGCTAAGAACGAGGTGAGTTCTACCTACCTAGCTAACCTTTGCGTTGACTACTGTGGTCATCTTTAAATTCTATATCAATGGTTAGTTTTGGAAAACTCATAAATTGATATTGTATAAGAAACGGGGACCGTGGGTTATAAACTCCTCCTGACGCACGCTTCAGTTGTTGACTCATGGTACCTTCCTCGTAAATAAATAATATCAACTAAGATGTGAAAGGTCAGGGAAGCAAAAATCAGACGGAGTGAAGAGGTAGTGTTGAGAAATGCGAAAGTGAAAGACTGAAATGATGGCAATTTCACTCAAATAATGATGCAATGAAGTGTAATAAACGATTCAAATTTTACACTACGGTGGCAATCGATAAACTGGGAAAGAATAGGGGAGGTCAAGGAGTAATACGGAGGAATGTGTGGGTTGTGTTGTTTCTCAGTGATGAGACGTACAGTTCTTGGGAAGGGGAATTGGAGAGTGCGTGGGGATATTCAAGGCCGGGAGGAGCCATGATTGATGATAAGAGGGGACGAAGTAGAATAGACCGAAGGGATACGGGGTTGGAGGGGTAGGAGTGGGTTTCACTCACTGGGTCGGTGGGGGAGATGGGAAGGTCGACGCGGGGGGGAGGAGGACTGGGGAATTGAAACGACGGGCTTTCGGGGGCGAGACAAGGGGGGAGGGGAGGCGGCGAGGGATGAGAGGGACGTGCCGTGGCCGTAAAGCCATAGCGAAAAAGGTTAGCAGAGGGGAGGGATTCTTGGTAGGAAAGGCGCGTGAGGCCGAGATAAGAACAAGAAATGGTAGGAGGGGTGGAAGAAAAAGGAGCACGAAAGGGAAAATGTCGAAGAGCGTCAATAGGGTGGAGACGGCCGTCGTTTGTGGTCCTTTTTATTTCAAGGCTAATGTCTGTGAAAGAGGGGAACGCGCGATAAATATTGGCCTGTGTGGGGCTGGTTTTGGAAAATTTCAATAATATTTCCCCGCGTATATAAGAAGCTACGCTGAGGAAACATGAACTATTTTGAAAACTTGAAAGAGCACTCGATCACAGCATGTCTTCAAAAATCTTTGCTAATCAGTTATCTCGACTGGTGTCAGATCTACGTTACCCTTGGTCTGACGGATAAAATAATTGAGAAATAAGTGGTTTCATGGAGAACGAAAGTGAAGTTTAACCACTCAATATTCTCCTTTGGCTGATGAATAGTTTGAGCATAGGATATTGAATATGATGCAGCACTGCCTTTGACAATTATGCTTAGCTTTTTTCCGCAAGTAATTGTTAAGTTTTCTTTTAGGAGCTCTATTCACATTTATAAAATTCACACTTTCATGAAAATATTTCTTGGAGGAAGTATGCTTTCTCGAAATATGACTTCAGACGTCAGTGCACGATGACTTCAATTAATGTTACACACTCAGTATATACGAATCGTAGAGGCTGAGATATCTTAAAAGGAGTTCGTTGCGTTGACCAATGAAATGGCCCAGCTGAAGTAAATGCTGAGAGCTTCCTCAAAAGAAACGTCAGTTGACGTTTCATCCCACCGTAAAATAATCCCACTTTAAATGATGACGGAGTAATTATGCTTGATATGAGACCTCAAACCCGTGACCCATCAATTGCGTCACTAACGTAATTAACTCATACGACGCTTTTATGACTCCCAGTTCAATTTCCTTCACGAACGAGGACTGCTCACAATACGCCTAGAGCGGTCATAAAACTTCAAATCAAGTAGAGAGGTCATATGTCTTACGGGACTAATATGCTCGTGGCTGCGAGAGGGAGGCTGAAAGGGCACCGAGGTCGTAATGGACAATCAGGCGGGTGAACGCATGCATGTAAGGTCACCGTACTCGTGGCATCACGCGGGGGGAAGCAATTCAGTCCGTCAAACACTGGAGGGAACAGCGGGGGCGCGCATGCATGATTATAGCTCCTCTGCGTGCGACCCCGTGCGGGTTTCTCTCGCCCTTCCGAATTTTCGAACAGATTCGCATGCCACATTTCAACGAGTTCCTTTTGATGGAGATGTTACAAGTCACTAAAACATGCAGATTGCACTTTATTTCACTTAATTATACCTTAGTGGATGATTAGTAATACAAAGCAGTTGGGTTTATATGCGTTTCATTGACCATTTGGGAGGTTAAATTGGTAACTCTCATACGGGCGTAAAAATATGCATACTCCCCGTAAAGAATAAACTAAAGTAAATAGTTTTTTCCATTATCTATCCACTTTACAATATCCGCCTCCTTCTTGACGGTAGTGAGGGCAACGCACTACCATTTCGACAAGTTGTGTGGGAGATTTCAGGGAATTGATTGATGGAATTCTTACGGGAAAGTGTTCGATGAGGACAAAGTTTTCTTCACGGCACGCCTACATCTCTTTATACTCCCTTCGAGGCAACTTGCCTAAACCATTTTAGCAAGTGGCTCCGAGTGTAAATTAGGAGAAGGAACACATACGTAAAAGAAATGGAATTTCAAACAAAAAGTAAAGTTTCACTGAAGGATTATGAACAAATAGGAGAAGTTGTAATCAAGGACCCTGCATAGACATATCTCGCCTGGAGAATGTTTGCCAAAAATTCCTCTTAAAGGAAATATGTATCCTATTTGGAGAATTGAAGAATAATTTTCAATATATATTCTATTAGAAAGGCTCTAATAGAATCCAAGAAAAATATGAAAATTTTTTGATTCAATCGCTGATCGTAGTTACCAATTTTATTTTACACCCATGAAATTTCACATCATAAATGGTATTTATAATCATTACTCCATCGTTAAGCCGACTGATTCTTAACACTTTCAATCACCTCATGATTTAACATATTCATCTTAGATAAATAAATTAATCAGCCACGTAACTCAATGCTATTCTGGAAAGCACGATTGAAAATTGTTTTGAACAACCAAAAAAACATAAAGTAGATAAGAGTAATTTATAGATTAAGATATATCGTTAATTGAACGAGGTATATAGTATTTTAGATTTGTTTTCAATATATTTGTGACTAGTGAAGAAAACAAAACGAATTCTTAGTGCAACCTATTAAATTACACATTGAATCCATTTGCAAAAATTGAGCTCTTAAGCATGATAACCAAATTCCATTAGAACAACCCATCTAATCGAATAACGCCATTTCAATGGCTATCCGCGTTTATCATGGGAATGAAAGTCAGGCTACCCAGAAATGCAAACCTCAAAACTCCGTCCTAGAAGGGGACAGGGTGTCGAGTGAGAGCAGGTATGCTTCCGTTAGCGAGCATCGAATGTGTGGTGTTGAGTGAGTAGAAAAGAGAATAAAAAATGGAGAGGATAACTGAAACAGATAAAAGACAGTGTTGACAATTTAAAAATATTAGCCGTAATAACAGAATTAGGGTACTGAAATTTACTGCACTATTACAGTGTTGAAATGACAGCGAAACATCAGCAAAAGTAAATCAAGACTAAAATATTGGCACCGTCATATGTCATTTCCTTGGCCCGGTTAGAAGATCATCAGCTTTCTTCACTTAGATAACTGGATTTTGGAGGGCGATACGGTGAGCAGCACTTGTTCATAGCAAAAATCAGCAAACTAGATCAGAAAAGAATTTTCCTATTTTGAAAGCTACACTTTCGGGTTAATTAAAATACGATATTTATAAGAGTAAACTACATAGGCATCTGTCATTCTAATCCAGTCATTTCGTATCAATTCATGTTTATCTAAATCAACTGCAGTATATTTTGCTCCTAATAGTCGTTATGGAGCGTCAAAGTCCTATTTCTAACTTGGAAGGATAACTTAAATGAACCACGTCTCATATCAGAGACAGGTATTGATACGCTTTCTAAATTTATCCATACGGTACAGCAATGATTGTGCGTTTATTCGGCTTACATTTGAAAAATATTCCTGGTGTGAAGTCACAGCGAGAATTAAGGTAGTTTTAAGCAGGAGTAATTGTTTGCGGTTCTTCTCTCTCATCTTTATGGGTGACAATTCTGAATCATTTGGTCCATAAATAATGTTCATTTATCCCTTTTAAATTCCCCTTCTCAAGACGCTTCTACAGCGCTGAGTAAGGGACTTGTTAGGACACATGGTGTGACTTGGTTCAGTTGACAGTCCCAATTCCTTCACCTCAAAGAAAATTACACTATTTCCTTACGCCAGGTCATTTACAGTGTAATGACTTATTGAACGCACGACTTTGTCACGTAAATGAGAGAGATCATTTGTGAATTGGACCTAGATCACCTAATCAATGTTCGGAAAGGTCAAAGAGACACTAAGGCCAGCCCCATTTGCCATACCAGGGCCTAAAGAGAACACCAATTCGTGCGAGGAACGCCGTGAATCTCCGCTATGCTCCTCGGAGAATTTTGCTCCAGCGATCGTCGTTGAAACTCAAGACTAGCATTTGGAGGGTTGGTGACTGCAAGAATTCTTTGTAATTGGCAAGCCGGCTCAATTGGTGCTAGCATTGCAACATGTTGTTTCATTAGTTTTCTAATTAATCAGTTCTTAACTCCTAAGCAAAGTGCTTTTATCTCCACTTGCTTGTCCTCGAGGGATATGGACCAGATCATCTGCTCTCTTAGCAGTAAGTTGGTGTCAGCATGTACAGTCTGCAAGCCATCGCAGTCAAAATCTTCTAGAAAATCAGATCTACAACGGAAACTTGTGCAAGTAAGCACGTATTTGTCTCGGCATTTTCCACGAAATATACGATTCAAATGAATTTCGGGTGGGGAGAATCAGGACGACGCGAGAGTACTAGAGTTTGTGTTGAAGGATTGGAGGGGGGGGGGAAGTTAGGAAGGGAAGGGAAAGAGAGGGTCGGGAAATTACGTGGGAGGAGCAGGCGATTCAGATGGAATGGTGGGGATCGGCAGCACGGTGTGGAGCTCGGAATTGCACTCCGGCAAACGGCTGCGCATTAAATTGCACTGATCGCCGTCGAGCGCACCAACTCACCTGACACACCAAAACGAACCCTCTTCCTCCCCCCACCCCCTTCATCCCCCTCCCGTCCCTTCCACCCCACCTCACCTACGCCACGAAACAAAACACCCGCCCTAACGGTTCCGCCACCAGCGTCGCCCCTCCACGCCAAGGCCCCTTCGCTCCGGGGGGAATAGGAACCTTACTCCTTGCCAATAATGCATTCAGATCCGCAGTGGATACACGCTAAGTGTGATGTAATGACACTGAGTGGGAAAAACCAAAATGGCGTCCGAAGCACACGGTGCTGGCTGCTGTAGTCCCACTGGCGGTGGCAGTGGGAGGGGAGGAGATGGAAGTGGGGGAGGGAGGGAGGCGGGAGAGGTTGAAGTGGTGGTGCGGTGTTTGTGAGGATGGCGGCAGAGGGTAGTGCAGGGAAAGTTAGGGAGGGGAGTGGGAAGGGAAAGGGGGCGCCGGACGGTCACCGTAGCCTGTCGAAGCTCACTCCTTTTTATCGCCTTCCGTCCGGCTGGCAGATTGATTTCAATTTCATCCATCGATCATGGGTGCGCCGCGTCCGGAGTGTCCGGAGTGCGCGGACGGTCTCGCGTCTCGTGTGTGCGCTCGGGGTAGAATGCGAGAAACGTAATTGGAGGGTCGGCAAACGTGAGTGGAGGGATCTCTCCCACCCACATTCCGTCGGGGAATACAATCCACGGAAACGGTTGGAGGAAGGGAAAATTTTTATACTGCGGATATTTCATCATTGATCACAGGAATTGGATCATTAAATATGACGGGGGAAGGAGGAGAATAAGAGCATGGCACTGTAGGCGGATGCTGGAGATTAAATGGAAGAGATAAAATCGAGAAAGGAGGAAGACTACAAAGAATTAAAGAGAATAGGTCGCATGGATGGACGGAAATGGAACGAAATAGGGTTTGGATGCGAAGAGACATTTGTTAGGATCATTATATGAGGAACAATGGAAGAAAGACTCTTTTAGGAATACCATAGAATGGACAACTAGACCAAATTGAGAATGTACCGAAGGAGAGCTATTATGGTAACATTGGCCTTTTCCTTAGGAAATAACCATTGAGCCAAGTGAACGGATAGCCGTGGTGATGCTAACATCAAGTTGCAGCACAAATTAATGCAATGCATGATAAGGAACCTCCTTAAGTCGAAGTTTTTGAATCTCTGGAAAACTTTGGGAAGGGCATTCCTATATCTTGAAAGTATTTAACATAGAAATACTCCAAATTTACGTTTATTATACTTGATCCAGCATCAGCATGGGATGCCAAATCTGTCTGCCGTTAGAATTATGGGAAATACTGAAAGTATTTCTCCATAATTCTAACGGCACCTGATTCTAATAACGCCTATAGCTTCAATTATTTTTTCTGGTACTTCTAGAAAATAAGATGGCTACTCCGCTTTAAATTAAATACGACCTTCAAAGGAAACATGCAATATGGTAAGTAGTTTCTTTCATAAACTCTATGCTGTCCAATAATTCAATCTGAGAAGACACGATTGATTGCAGCACATATTGTAAATATTACAGCTCAAAGCTATTCAGAATTTTGTGATGTCGATGGAAATGTCTTACTTACCCTTAAAATGATAAAGAACTTCATGTATTCAATTGTGACGAACAAAGAAACAAATGAGTACGCCAAATTCGTGCGAGCGTGTCGAAATGTACAGCTTCTGCCCAAAGAACTCTTGTTTGTGGAGTAGTCATGGTCTTATTTACCACCATCAGTTATTTCTTCCCTGATAAAATACAATTCCTGGATAAAAATATAATAATGATAAAAAATAGAGAAGAATAAATATGAAATGAAGAATGTTCATCTATATATATTCAGGAAAAGGAATATTTCTGTATGAAACATGGTTGATAATATTTCGGAATGTATTGAAAAAACCTTTAAAAAATTTGAAACCATTAGTACTTTAAGTGGTAGGAAAAAGAGTATCCCTAGGATCGTGAGTAGAGCCCGACCTCAGGGTATATCTTCATCCTTGCATACGTTTTAATGGTGGCAGACAAGTTTCTTGGTGGCCTTAATAAATAGTTCAATAGTCGAAGAGTTAATTTGGTCACTTACTTGGGTGATGCTGATTAAGTGTTTTAAAAATGCTGAACGTAAATCACGAGCATATTAAGTAAATGTTTACTCTAGTTTGCGTAGTTCAGTATAAATTTCTTCCACTATTATCGATGGCAAACATTCAAAGTGAAATACGTGCCTACTCCCAAACAATCAAGAATCAAATCAAGTTAGCTCTCTTTCACCATTATACGGCGTTTTACACTGACTTCTCCAGACTCCGATATGAACTTGCATTAATGCTTCCACAGAGCCATTTAAACAATTAATGCACTGAAAGAGGCTGGGTGAAACCACGTCACGCATGTACAACATTTCGAAATGAGTTCACTGCAGTGTGAAATTCAAATGAGAGCGTATCAATACAGTCCGCTTCTCGTGTAGCGATTTTGTTTTTAAGGACATATTTCCACTATTGTGCCGAATTTTCTGCGTGGCCAAGCAAAAGACCGATGTAGCAATAACAACGAAGCGCATTCGACGATGGTTGAAACGGTCTCCCACATCATACGAAAGATCTCAGAAGATTCAGCACGGGTAAGACGATACGAAAGAAATTTTAAATTTTGTTATTACTTGGCTGCATTAACTACGATGAAGATATATACGTGTAAGGAGCCTTTGATAAAATTTTAGGCAAATATACATTTACACTGCTGGATAAGTACATTCAAACTCAACCATAGTGCTTCATATGTATTTAACCCTAGAGACAACCAAAAAATTAGAAAACTGTAGAACGTTCTTATCGCCATTATACATAGTTAGGAACTATATCATAGGAAACTGATACAATTCTGTTCTCATTACAAATGCACACTAGTAATATTTACTTTTGCAGATGAGTATTTTATGCAGTATGGAGCATAGTATTTCTTTTTGAGTGAGTAGGGTTTTGCATAAAAATCCCGTAAGATAAACCATATTATTATATGCGATATATATCCCGTATTTATACTATGAATATATTTTGCCTAATATTCAGAAATATTACATAGTTGGATTACAGAGAAAGGTTCCTGGTTTAGACAATTAGGCTTTGTAACATGAATTTGAGTAGCATTAACCAAATATTGTGTATTTTAGTTTATTTTACACATTCAGTTTCCGGAATTAGTAACAGTGACTCCAGAAAAAAATAAGTAAAAAATAATATCCCTTCAATAAAGACCTATGATAAAGGGTTCTCCTGTATTAAATCAGAGGACTTACTCATGAATAAAATTTTATCCTTGCCAACAATATTAATATAGAGTACTGAACTATCGAAATCGAGATTTTGTTCACCAGTAAAAGAGTACAGCGATTCTCACTGTACTCTCTCGAGTCGCCTTTCACAGCTGCCTCAGCGCCATACAGATCTCAATAACCCGTATTGCTGCTACTATCGTAGATACATTATTTCCTCTGGCCTATTTACCTACACCCTGCTTGTAACTCATTCTGCACGACGCCACGCCATAGCGTTGAAGATTCGACAGATCGGAGATTTTATGAATAGGGGCGAAAAATAGAAATACCTATGCTTTATCGTCTGCAGGTAATTGATGATCGAGCCTCCTCTTCTGTCATAAGATGGGGAGGCAGAGTGAGATCGGAAAATATTTCTGGGACGCCTTCCATCCGTCGCCAGAGAAGGCGTCATTTTATCGTCAGCGCTTTCTTACCAGCACTCCTTCGGCGCCTTTTATCGCAGTCTCATCGCAGTTCGTTGCTTTTCTTGTCGCCTGACCTTTAACGGATCCAAAATCTCCTTGTCTTTTGTTCGAATATCTCCCCTAGGTTTCCAGCCAGCCAACGGAAGGTTTCGTGTGCCAATTTTTCCGAGAAGAGTTATTTGGGATATAATGACGGGAGTGCACCCAAGGAACCCCGTGGAATACTCTTAAGCACTAAATTTTAATAAAATCGATTTCCTTTGCTTGCTCGAGCGTAGTTCTATATTAAAATTCGATGTTACGTAACGAGATCATGCTACATTATTCAAGATTCGGAGGTGCTAAAGAATAATAACCTTGTCACATTTAATGTATACGGGAAACCTTGAAAAAATTCATCAAATATTTTAAAGTAGTGTCCTTCGAGTGATATAGGAAGCCGTTGCCGTTGGTTTTAAAAAGTGCCAAACAAATTTCCACATACATATTACATCAGCCCCTGGGAGTGAAGATGAAAGTTTAAGTTGCAAAACCATGGAAAAAGACCGGAATAAATTAATATTAATTTACTCGGGAACCTTCGTGTTGATCAGGTGGTCAGGTGTGGTGTCTTTGTTAGTACCTGATTTTGCTCCGGTTTCTGAGGATAAGAATAATACAATTCATTTGGCAAAGGATATAAATTCAGCAGTATTTAGATTGGCAGTGAATTGTTGAAGAGTGCGATAGATGGGAGCACGTTAGGCTAGCATGGAAGCTGGAGAGAGAAATGAATGGCATGCTTAATGGAATGAAAGGAGGGAGGAAGTAAGCAGAATTTAAGAACAGTTTAATTTAGTTTGGGGTGTCATTGTATGTCTTGTTAGGCGAGACTACCACATAATAACAAGATCAACCGCATATCCTTGCTCATGACCACTCAGCAGTGCACCAAAGCAACCGTATTTTGTAAGGGTAATTTAATGGGAGGATTATTAGGCTGTTTCAGTGACTTCATTTATAAAAGTTAAACGACAGTTTTACTCTAGGATTCCTAAAAGTAATTAACGCTTCAATATTTAGATAAATTGAAAATTACTATTATGAAGAAGAAGGCACAAATATTAGAGTGATTTGTGCGTAGTGGAAGAAGTTGAAAATGGGATGCAGATGGCAGTGGATTAAGAATGTCTATCGACTTTAATTTTTTAAGCTGATATTCTGTAAGCTGAACCAATGAAAATAGATTTATCTTGTTATGGTAAGTTAGCTAAATGCTTCTTTTCCAGTAGAGCATCGAATCGATGAGACAAGGTTGATATTTTGAGAATGGAGGAAAGTAAAGTAGTCCTGTGTATCGTGTTGAGAAACATATATTGTTTTCATCTTTACTTTTGGCACCACACAATTAAATACCTCATCTGTCAAGTACTAATAACTTTATTTTCCAAATATGCTTGCAGAAAAAGTAGAAAAACTTGCGCAAAGATTTAATCAATCAATCATTACGAAGAGTTCTTGGATCACGACAAGTTAACTCGTAGAAATTTAAACAGTTTTTATTGAAGATACTAAGCTATAATGAGGCCAAGTATTTGCTTGTAATAGTGAGTCATACTTAATTAATACATGTAATAAACTGTCCTTTGCACGAGCTTTTATATAAAATATCCCCACAGGCAAAGAAACCCACCTAACTTTTGAATTTCATCGGCGCTTTGGATTGCCTAAATTTCTACAAAATGTGACTTCCAACCAAATGTGACAACCATGACTTCCTTGCAATGATTAACTCTAATACAGAAATGAAAAATTAATGGCGTACACAGCTGTGTTTTCTTCAGAAGTGTAACAGCGGCGAGAGAATAGAATTAGGCTTTTGGCTAATGGATTTAATTACAGTGGAAATTCTGCGAAACATCTCTGAAAGCCTCTCTTGTGGAAATAAATAATTTGTCGACTTTACTCTTACTGCGGATAAAATGAGAAAAATATAGAGTACTGTACTACGCAATGAAGACGAATGAAAAAGAAAACCATTACTCTACAGTAATATGACGAGGATAGAACCAAAAGCAACGTCCTCCATCAGGGGGATATAAGCAGTTATTTGGTTACATACCAATGTGGAAGAGTTTAAAAAAAAGTACTAATGCTAGGGCTCAACATAATTTTTACTATATTTATGAAGGATGTTAAAAACTCATGGTTATGGAATTTCAGGCTTGGCCAAAATGGGGCTTAGTAAGCCATTGAGTTTCCTTAATATAATAGCGCGAGGTGGTGTAACACGATAGCTTACAGCACAAATAATCGAGAGCCTAATTCTCTTATACGCTTTTTCCAAGTTTTATTTAATTTTTAATGGAGGTCAAATAAAATAATACAGCAAAACTTGTTAATGATTGCGTTTAAATTTTGTTGCAAATCGATATTCTATTCCCTATACAGAATAAATAGATTATAATGATGCAATGGCTTGGAAATAGTAGCTTGCAAAGTAGAGGGTAAAAAATGTGAATCGGAAAGTTTTGCGTAGAAAGAGGTACATAAATAAAAGAATCAATTTTTATGCGCTTTAAGGTTCTTTTAGATTCACATATCATTTATAGAATATATATCATGTTTAACATCATTATAATATCGTCAGTAATCTCTTTAATGGGGTTTTAAGAATATGTAACTCAGTATATCTTCGTCGAAACCGAATATTTAAATGCAGAATGCAGAAGCGTCTTCAGAATTTTCGACGCGCTAACGACCTTCAGCTTAACGCGAGATATTCATGAACTACTTTTGTGATGTTTACACTGGAATTTCGCCGCAAACACGTCAGGCTCACATGGTGAAGCAAGTAACCTGACGTGAGAAGGAGTCAAAAATGTTTTAGAATGGATTTTCGTCAATGATACACTTTCTAGCTGCATTACCAACACATCTACCTATATATATATATATATATATATATATATATATATATATATATATATATATATATATATATATAAAATGTACTATTTTTCGAATTTTCGGTGGTCGTGACCACCTTTATCAAGGAAGAGAGGGACAGAACTCCCTGTCCCTCCCTGTTCTGTCCCTCTCTTCCTTGATAAAGGTGGTCACGACCACCGAAAATTCGAAAAATAGTGAGTCTCTTTTTTGAGTGTTTCTGTGTTTTTGTCTGTGTCCACTAGTGCTAAGTGTTATACATTATTATTCACGTCCGTGAGACTTTCAAAAAGTGTTATATATACACACACACACACACATACACTCGTATGTATATATATATATATATATATATATATATATTAGAGGAAAATTGTCACTTCAAGAAAGAGAGAAGCAGCAAATGGCATAACGAAATACTTAATTTTTCTAACAAGACACTTCCCGTTCTCTTGTAGATGAAATTGCCCTTGAGAAAGGAAATTGTTTACCAACTGCATCAAAACAGAAGATGTAAATGCAATTGTTTGTTTTTCCTTAAATTCATTTAGAAAATTTTCCCTCGACAGTGGGGTTCTTATATTCTTCAATGTTGAAAAATACTAGCAAGTCGCGTTGTTGAATCGCACTCGCCGGCAATGGTGAATAAAGTGCATTCATTTACGCTTGTTTGCAATGCGACATTTATTGCGTGGTGGTTAAGTAAAACTTATAGTAATATTTCAGCTGAAAATGCTGCAGCAATTTTCCATGTGGAGTGGTTATCCCTCGGTAAGTGAAGAAGAGAGAAATTCACACTGCTCCCAAATACGGTCATTCATTGACAGCTAACATGTAGCAACGACTGTGCAAGCTATTACGTTTCCGTACCACCCCAGTTTAACCCGGCGGCGTTGTTCTAGATTCGTGAGCAAGGCACTCTTGCCCAAGTGCCATAACTCCGTATTTTCCTGTATTCCTCTCTATAACGGCAGAGCATTGAAGCCGAAGACTCGCACTTGGGGGATATTGAAGGCACTTTGTTGGAGGCTCACCAACCGAGGGCACCACGTTACTGAATGCGAGAGCATAGCTGTTCCACCGCCACTTTTCACTCAGCCCTCCCATGCTCCCAGGTGAATTAGGAACAACGACGCGCGAGGGTGAGCCCCAAATCATGACTACAACGAGTCTATTACTCCATGCTGGGTG